>NW_007736384.1:39463-55155 GCF_000696425.1 Galeopterus variegatus | reverse complement strand
TCTATTCTGTTCCATTGGTCTATGTGTCTATTTTTATGCCAATTCCATACTGTTTTGATTATAATTGCTTTATAATATGTTTTGAAATCAGGGAAATGTAGTGCCTCCAGCTTTGTTCTTTTCGCTCAGGATTGCTTTGGCTATTCTGGGCTTCTGTGGTTCCATTCAAATTTAAGAATTATTTTTTTTCCCTTTCTGTAAAAAAATGACATTGGAATTTTTTTTATTGAAACACAATTGATTGTACATATCTGTGGGGCACAGCTTTGGATATCAACACCTGTGTGCAATATGTGATGCTCAAATCAAGATAATTACTATGTTTATCATCACACAATGCAATCATTTTTTGTGGCCCTTTGCCAATTTCTCATTAGTCCCCCCACCTCCTCTGGTATCTTCAGCTCTGTTCTCTCCTTTTGAAAGTTCAATGAATTATTTTAATTGTCCTATGTTTCTTTTTTCATTTCTTCATTTTTTTTTTAGGTCCCACTTATGAGTTAGGACATGCAGTATTTCTCTTTGTGTGCCTGGTTTATTTCACTTAACATAATTTTTTCTAAGTTCATCCATGTTGCTGTGAATAGCAAAATTTCATTTTTCTTTTTTATAGCACAGTAGTATTCCATTGTGTATATATACCATATTTTCCTTATCCAGTCATCTGTCAATGGACATTTAGGTTGGTTCCAACTCAGCTATTGTAAGTAGAGCTGTGATAAATGTGGGTGTCAGGTATCCCTTTGGCATGATGATTAACATTCCTTTGGGTATATATCCAGCAGTGAAATTTTGGTAAGGATTGCATTGAATCTGTAGATTGCTTTGGGTAGTATGGACATTTTCACATTATTTTTTCCAATTCATGAACACAGGGTATCTTTCCATTTATTTGTGTTTTGTTCAATTTTTATCATAAGTGTTATATTGTTTTCTGTATACAGGTCTTTTACTTCCTTGGTTAAATTGACACCAAAGTGTGTATGTGTGTGTGTGTGTGTGTGTGTGTGTGTATTTTCTTGCTATTGTAAACTGGTTTGTTTTCTTAATTCCTTTTAGGATAGTTTCTTACTAGTGTATAGTGGTGTTACTGATTTTTGTATGTTGAGTTTGTGTCCTGCAACTTTATTGAATTCATTTATCAGTACTAACCGTTTTTTGGTGGAGTCTTTAGAGTTTTCTGTATATAAGATCATGTTATTAGCTCATGGAGACAATTTCACATCTTCCTTTCCTATTAGGATGCCTTTTATTTCTTTCTCTTGCCTAATTGTTCTGGCAAGGACTTACAGGACTATGTTGAAAAGAAGTGGTGAGAGTGGGAATCCTTGTCTTGTCGCTGATCTTAGAGGAAAAGCCTTCAGCTTTCACTGTTGAGAACAATGTTAGCTACAGGCTTGTCATATAGCTCCTTTATTGTGTTGCAGTATATTCCCTCTATACCTAATCTGTTAAGAGTTTTTATCATGAAAGGATGTTGAATTTTGTCAAATGCTTTTTCTGCATTTTGAGATAATCATATTATTTTTAGCTTTTATTTTGTTAATGTGGTGGTGTTATATTTATTGATTTGCTTATGTCAAACCATCCAGAGATAAATCCTGGTTGATCATGGTGGATGATTCTTTTAACATGTTCTTAAATTCAGTTTGCTAAAAGTTTGGGGAGAATTTTTGCATCTACGTTCATCAGGGATAGTGGCCTATAATTTTCTTTCCTTTTAGTGTCCTTGTCTGGCTTTGGTATCAGAGTAATGCCAGTCTTGTAGAATGGGTTTGGAAGTATTCCTTCTACTTTGATATTCTGGAAGAGTTTGAGAAAAATTGGTATTATTTCTCCTTAAAATGTTTGGTAGAATTCAGCAGTGAAGCCCTCTAGTCCTGAGCTTTTCTTTGGTGGGAAACTTTGTTACTGATTAAATCTCCTTACTCATTATTGGTCTATTCAGATTTTCTATTTCTTCATAATTCAGCCTGGTAAGTTGTGTGTGTCTAGGAATTTTTCCATTTTTTCTAGGTTATCCAGTCTGTTGGCATACAATTGCTCATAGTAGTTTTTTATGATCCTTCACAGTAATTATTTTTAAGGAAACCATCAATGAAATGATTGAGAAAAAATAAGGTGTATTTCCATATATGCCATACTTATATATCAGGTTGGTAAGAGAATGTTCTTTCTGTATCATAACATGCTGGTGATGTTTTCATTACTTTTCTTGGTGGTGTTAATCATAAATTCATCTACCATATTCTTTTACCCAAATGAAAGATCTTAGGCACTGACAGAGCTTACCCACAGTCTCTACCTTCTTAAACACCTTGCTTCTTTGGGGTGAGATGGAGAATGAGAATGATAGCGCCAAAAGCTCTTATCAATGGGCTGATAAGAGCTAATTTAGAAAGAACTCAACAAAAGCCTCTTTGGTGTGATCCAGACCAGCCTCTCCGCTCAATAATTTTTCCATATCCTAAGAGCTAATTTAGAAAGAACTCAACAAAAGCCTCTTTGGTGTGATCCAGACCAGCCTCTCTGCTCAACAATTTTTCCATCTAAAATATCATACAAAAACACATGATGTAGAATAAATTTAGGATGGCAGATTAAATATGCATGTTTATATCTATTCCATTCCCGAAGAGAGAGAGAGAGAGAGAGAGAGGTTTAAAAAATTGTAAGAATAATGAGAATGTAGAAGGAAACAAAGAGATGTCAACAAATATCTGGAAAATAGAAAGTAGATGAACAAATAATAATAAATGACTTAGAAGAGCAAAAGAAGCAGAAACTGAAAGGCCTGAAGACAAGGATATTGATGAAAAGAAAGACAATCATTCCACAGAACCCTGAAAAACATGAAAGATGCAATGAGGAGGCAAGCTGAAAATGAGGGGAACACAAGTCAAAGTCTATGATGCAAAGCACTTAGATCCACAAGTCTCTTCCACCATCCACACAACTAGGCAAGAATTCCTCCCCTCAAACTTAAGGAGAAATTGATGCACAAGGAGCATGTATACCATGGTAAATGAAGGTGAGCAAATACCACTGAACAGTAAAAATGCCAGCTCTCTTTCTGGCCTAGTTCCTCCAGTGCCAGAAGTCTGAACAGGCAAAAGACTAGAATATTCTTTTCTGGATAACCTGACGAGCTTCTGAGGAAAAAACCAAAAAACAAAAATCTTCCACCAAACAGCCTGGAGAGTTGTCTATCTCAATTACAGACACACTTGCAACCTGATCACCTTACCGTGAATACCAAGAATTAATAACTGCATCCCAAGTACCCCCTATCAAAGCAAACCATAACTTAGCAATAGTTAAAGTGGTAAAAACAGATTTTACTTAGGAACTATTGCAACCGGGAGAAGAGACCTCACTATAAAACTGGGCTCAATTCTGAATATAACACAGAAAGTGGAGATATACAATCAAGGATCAGGGTGAGGGTCAGTGGATGGAAGATTACAGTTTGATAAATGTTGTTACAGGAGGATGAACAAAGTATTCTGGAGAACAGATGACAAATCCATTTACTCTTTCTAAGCAGGTGAATTTTTGAAAATAAGGTTTTGAATAGATAATATTTACAAAATTCAAAAGATATAAAATGGTACATATGGTGAAATTAAATCTCCCTTATATCCCTGGTCTCCAGAAACTTTCCACCTCTCAAGAGGCAGATTATTATGGAGGTTTCTAAAACAACTACAGATAGATCTTCCATATGATCCGGCAATCCCTCTTCTGGGTATATACCCAGAGGAACGGAAATCATCATGTCGAAGGGATACCTGCAGGGCCATGTTCATTGCAGCTCTGTTTACAATAGCCAAGATATGGAATCAACCTAAATGTCCATCAATAAATGATTGGATAAGGAAACTGTGGTATATATACACTATGGAATACTACTCTGCCATAAAAAAGAATGAAATACTCCCATTTGCAACAACATGGATGAACCTGGAGAAACATGTTGAGTGAAACAAGCAAAGCACAGAGGGATAAATACCTCATGTGTTCACTCATATATGGGAGCTAAGAGAGAAAGGAAGGAAGGAAAGAAAGACCACAGTAGTGCTGTGTTCCAACAGAGGGAAGGAACATTCCTACAGCTACAAATTGGAGTGGAAGGAAGACAGGGAGGGGGAGGGAGGTTGGAGGATAATTGGGAGGGGACAAAGGGTACAATAGTAATTTCTGGTAATGGGTATGCCCCCAGTATGAACCTGGCCCTCACATCATGGGCAGGAGGGGGGACAATTAGCTTTGTATCTCATGAATATTCTCAATAAATAAATAATAAAAATAAATAAATAAATAAAAGAGGCAGGTTATTATCAATTACTGTGTATCCTTTGAAAGATGTTCTATGCATTTTGAGCATGTATATTTATGTATAAGCATTAAAATATATTTGCATACAAATGGTTGCACATAATACAGCTTTCTGCATGGTAGTTTTCACTTAAAAGACTGTAAAGATCATTCCACCTCAGACATGTAGAGCTGTCAGTATTTTTGCTAATGCTGGCAGAGTATTTCACTGTACCATAAATTATTTAAACAGACACCTACTGAGAGATATTAGGTTGTTTCCAGCTGTTTTACTACTTCAAGCAATTCTGAAATATCTTAATACATATATTCACTTTGCAAAGATATAAGCTTCGCAGTTGGACAAATTTCCAAAAGTGGACTTTCTAGGTAAAAGCCAGTCTTAAAGTATGTTTGTGTTGAGAATGACAGCCAACCTAACATCACATTTTGATAGGATGACTTAAGTGAACACCTGCAACAAACCCATATAAATTTTAACAAAATAAGCATTTTATTGAATTTTTCATTGCTACAGCTTTACAGGTGAGTCTACTGGACCAATAAAAGTAAGAACATTTCATTATGCTCATCTTTGTAGGTAAATAAAAACCACTCCTGATTTCATTATCCAATGTTCTGATGTTGCAGTTGAGCTTCTACTTGCCCACTGGATTTAATCTCTCATTTTTGACCCCAGATTATACACCAATATGGTTTATTGTCCAATCCCAAGATGTTCTTTCCAATTACTACATATAGAAATATTTGTAAGCAAAACCAAAATGTAGTGTATTTGCTCACATACCAAGGGCACCTCCTCTTTCACTTTGTGACTGGTTACTTCTCATTGTCCTCTTCATCCAGCTGCGGGTTTTAATGATTATCACATCTTCTGCTCTCATAACCTTCACAACCAAGACCGAAAGCACCTGGCCCAATTTTAGAACAATGCCACCAAATTTAAATCTGAATATATTTCCCACTTAAAATGTAAGTTGCCAAATGTAATTAGTTCACAATTTGAAGTTTCACACTGAATGGTACAAGCAGGTCTATGGCATAAAGGATACCCCATCTGATTACAGAAGATTCTTTGTTGAGGCATTCGTGTCTTGATTTTCAAGCTGTGATGCTTCTTCCCTCCCACATATTTCAGGAACAGGTGGTTAACTCTGTAAGCATTACATTAATGACTACATTCTCATGTACTTTGCCTGCTTTCTGGACTATTTGTTAAGTAGAGTATGTCCTAAGAATGGGGTAAACCATTTATTTCCTTCATTCTCTTATTATATTTTTTCTCTCATAACTTTAGATTTCCTGGCTACCAAACTCAGCAAGAGATTTAAAGTGATGAAGAAGCATAAAACTATACTAAAATGTAAGTGATAGAATTGGAGATGGCTATGTTATTAGGTTTTCATCCAAGTGGATTTTTTAAAAAGTCCTTGAATTATTAAAGAAGACATTTAAAAAGAAAATAATTAAACTAGACCATAATTTCTATATAATAAAATAACATGAGATATCATCCCCGGATAGGCTGGCCATGTTGTTCTATTTCAGAGATGACACCGCAGTGATTTAAGGCTCTGCTTTTTAAGTGATGATATTTGGAGGTTATAGTATTTATCAGCAAGGTGCTGGATTATTAGAGAGTCAATGATCTTTAGTTTGGTCTCAATTAGTCAACACTCAGGGGACTCATTAGCTGACCAACAAAAGAAAACCCACTCGTAGATACTGATAAAAACCTGAAGCTGCATCTCTATTATAAAAGGATAATTGTTTTACTCCATATAAATAACAGAATAATCATTTTTTTTGCTTTTTCTAGAGAACACATGCTTTTAGGAAAAACTCATGGTTGACTCAAATATCCACATCAAATTTGTGGATAATCCAAAATAATAACTTAAACTATAAGCCTCTCCTGTCTATCCTTAACATTTTATGTGATATTTTATGCAGAAGATTTATTTTTAAATGTCTTACTTTCTAAAGCATTTTTAATGCCTAGAAAAATCTGCATGAGAAGAAAAGTATTCTAGATGGCTGGTGAGACCGTGCCTAGTGTTAAAAATTAGCATCTAAATTAACCACTAAGTGGAAAATCCATTGGCAGATAATTGAGGATTAACAGTATCTCAAAAGAATAAAAGAGAAACTCTGACATCTTGGGCCCATAATGAATCAATTTACAATTGCTAGGATTTCTACAGCACAAAGCAAAGTAATGACTTGCTTCCCCATACTACTGATAGCATATTTATCATCCTTCCTTGGTGCCACCTGTGAGCAATACAGTGACTGGTTGTAGAGCTATTCCATATTCAGGCTTCCTTAGTATAGAGAAAGATAGAGTGAAGCAGTCCATGGAGGTAACTTCCTCAATTATTTTTTACAATGACTTGGATGTACCCCCCTCCCCCATACCTCGGTGGAAACTTACAAAAAGTCCATTCCTCTTTGTTAATTTCAAACAAATCTGCACACCATCAGGAGTCCATGAAAATGAGTATCCTCCACTCGCAGGGGAATCCTAAATCTCCTGATGACATTGTCTGTGGTGTGTGGACCTCACTGTTTGGCCAATAGGTCATAACACTCAAGAGATAACGGGGAAGTCCATATTTTTCATTGCTACAGCTTGACAGGTGTAATTAATGACACTCTTCTGTGTGGTGATATGCATGTAATGATTCATCATACACATATATATCCACAAAAGAATGTGCCGTATCTGAGACCTTGTGAGATTTCTCTTTATGCACTTCTTGCCTTCTGGTTAGTCTCCTGAGAGTAAAATGTGCGGTAGTGGGGGCTCATTTTCTGCAAAGCATTATGAAAGTACCATACAGATGTTCCTCAGTTTACAATGATGGGGTTACCGATTGAGTGGGTTGCATAACCCCATCATAAATCAAGAAGCATACTGAATACATATTGCTTTGGCCCCATTATAAAGCTGAAAAATCACCGAACCATCATAAGTTAGGTACCATCTGTACATTGTCACATTTAATCCTCACCACTTGGGGAGAACGTTCAGAAAAAAGTGAACAGCAGGCCTGAGTGCTATACTTAGAAAGGTCTACTTAGAAGGTTCACCCTTGGCTGGCATATAGGAACTTGGATTTAAGGAGAATTCACACAACTCCCAGAATTGATCAAAGTAGCTTCCTGTGCCTTAACCATTTGTACAAACAATATGGTTTATGTGGAACATCTGCTTACCACTGAGTGTCTGGAATTTGACTCATGTGAAGCAGAGATTGCCTACCTGATTAGCTCCCAACAAAAACCCTATATTCCCTGGCTGGCAACATAGGGGATTAAACATGTCCTGTGTGATTGGGAGAAGACAGCTGGAAACTTGGACCTGGATCCCCCAGACTTTGCTTCACATGCCTTTTCCCTTTACTAATTTTGTTTTGTAGCCTTTCACTGTAGTAAATTTGAGCTGTGAGTCTGGCCATATGCTGAGACCTGTGATTCCTCCTAGCGAATGGATGCACCTGAGGTTGATCATGGGAACCCCTGCACCATGAATATTCTTATTATCCATGTTTCACAGAGGAGAAAACTGAAGGACAGAAAGGTTAAAGAAATCCCAAAGTTCTTATTAAGGCTGTCAGTAAGGGTCGAAAATGATTCGGGGTGGGGGGGGGGCGGGATATAACATCACTTAACACCTTAATGATCCACTACTTTTGAGATCATTACAAAATATGGTTTCCATGGATTTCACTGTTATATTGTCAATGACAATGTTCTTCTCATTTTCTGCTGCAAATATATAGCCCATGTAAATATATATTATATATGTAATGTACTGTCAGACACTAGATCAAAAGTCAGCAAACTATAGACCATCGGGCAAATTTAGCCTGCTACCTGTTTTTGTACAGCCTTCATGCTAAGAATGGTTGTATATTGTTAAATAGCTTGGGGGGGTAAAAAGGCAAAGAAGAATAGTTTTTTGTGACACATTAAAACTATGAGAAATTAAAATTTGGGTGTCCAAATACAAAGTTTTACCGGAACACATCCACGCCTAATAGTTTATGTATTTCTATGGCTGCTTTCATGCTACAGTGTCAGAGTTGAGCCATTGCAACAGAAACCACATAGCCTTCAAGGCCCTTTACAGAAGAAACATGAAACCCTTCCTGTCGACCCTTCATGTTCAAGGCCTTCCTCTCCTACCCAACCGTGTGCCACTTATGCTGTTTTCACCTCCAACATATCATTTTTCTAGCTTGCTCTGTAATCCTAAGAAAACTCCCTTAATCTCCTAAAAGCCATAGCCCATGTTATATATTTGTGGCCTTGTGAACTTGGAAAAAAATCACCTCTTGTGTGAACCTCAGTTTTCTCATATGAAAAATGGTAATAATATTATTACCCTAACAATATCATTACGAAAACTAAATGAAATAACACAGAAATAATTTAGTTCAAAGTAAGAGCTTAAGAAATGGTACTTGCTACTAGTAGTAATTGTAGTTTCTATAATATCCAGTAATCCATTCATCTCTTAGTATTTGTAGAGCTTATTGTAGAA
This sequence comes from Galeopterus variegatus, assembly GCF_000696425.1. Lineage (NCBI taxonomy): Eukaryota > Metazoa > Chordata > Mammalia > Dermoptera > Cynocephalidae > Galeopterus > Galeopterus variegatus. The sequence goes on along the minus strand of NW_007736384.1, from coordinate 46,268 downwards.
GATCAATAAAAATTAAAAACAAAAACAGATTTTATTAGCATGCTTTAATAGAAAGCAACTAGGATTCTGGAATCAGAAGACTTATATCCAATTCCTAGATCTATCACTTCGTGGTTCGGAGAACTTGAGCCAACTTCTTACCTTCTCTGATTGCCAGCACCCTTGTGCTAATAGTCCTGTGGCATTTGTCTGGCTTTTCATTGAAGGCCACATCAAAGAATCAGGTACATATTTTCTGAGATCCTTGATCTGAAATAGTACCCAGAATCATGCTGTCCCCTTCATGATCCCTAAGATCCAGCCCCCTTGTGCCATTGTGTTTCAGTCTATTTCTGTTGCTTATAACAAAATGCCTGGAACTGGGTGATTTATAAACAAAACGAAATTTGTTGCTTACAATTTCTGAGGCTGGGAAATCCAAAGTCCGCCTGGTGGTGGCAACAGCGACACAGGTGTCTCACATTGCAAGATGGTGGAAGCAGAGAGAGACAGACAGACTCTTCGTGCTCCCCTTTTAAAGCCCTCCAAACCATGCCCCGTCCACCATTTTTAATCCATTCACTGCTGCATAGTTCTACAATATAATCATCTCTTCAAAGCCCCACCTTTCAATTACTATAATAGAATTTCTCACCTTCTTAACAGTCACATTGGGGGCCAAGTTGCTATTACATAAAACTTGGGGACACAATTCAAGCTTCATTGAGTTTTGGGGGGACATAATTCAATCCACTGCACATAGTAATTTCCAAACTCTATTTTTCGGCATTGCAGCTTGCTTAAGGTAAAAAAAAAGAACCAACTCATCTAGGCATTAGAAGTCATTTTGAAGAGGCTGTCCTATATCTCAGTGCAATTTCCTACTTATCCACTACAGACTATCCCCTGCTTTTATCAGATTGCAACTGACCTAATTTGTAAAGACTCCCGTGAAAAGAGGCTCATTAAAAGCCTTCATCTATTTAGCAGCCTCTCTTTCCTTCCCCAAATGATCTAGGTCAGAATGGCCCAATGCAAATAGCTGGGAAAATTACAGAGTCACTCGAGAACATTCTGACAGGAGCTTGAGAGGAATGGAGTCTCTAAGGATTGATGACAGACATGTACTGACTAGGTTTGGGGTGGGAAGTGGTTGCAGGGTAAAGGGATTTATGAAAAGCATGACAAAGTATAGCAATGGCTAACTACTACTCCATCTTCTCTTACAGAATCATTTTAGGAACCCCTTGTCACTGGTTTCTGATTAATAACACCTGTAATTCAGGGGACATTTCATTTTGACCATTGTTCTTCATGCAAAAATAAGTATAATAAAACAATTCCCGATAATAGAATCNTTTTGACCATTGTTCTTCATGCAAAAATAAGTATAATAAAACAATTCCCGATAATAGAATCATTCAACCAATATTTATTGAGTCTACCACGTACAAAACACTATAGTCATGGAGGCTATATCAATTAAGTATTCCCACAATAATGCTGCATAACAACTTCTAAATCCCAGTGGCACACAACAATAAGAGTGTACTTCCTGTTCACAAATTGGAGGTGGCTGCGAAGGCTGGACCTCAGGCAGCAATGGCATGAGTGCTCTGCTCCACGTATCTCTCATCCTCTTGGGACGAGCAGGCTACCGAAGGAAAGCTACTCTCATAACAATGGCAGAGTGCAAGAGGGAGGCCTCTTTAAGAATTAGGCTCAGAACTGGCATACTGTGTCTTCTGCCCTGTTCTTAGCAAGTCACATGGCCAATTCCAGGGTCAAGGGGTAGGGACACATCCTATGCTCATGTTGAGGTGATGCCAAATGGATACATGAAGGGATGAAGAACTGGGGCCAATATTTCACCCTACTGTAGACTCATAGGACAAGATAGCCTCCAAGAGCCCAGGGATCATCTAGACCAACGCCCAAATGTTAAAGACAAGAAAAGGAAGTAACAGAAAATTTAAATAACTAGTCAAAGGAAACATTTTTGCACAATGATGAATCACACAAAGTATAAGCTGCTTTCTAAAGGAGTAGAAGCTTAAAAAGATTCAAAGAAGTTACCCTTCATAAACGATTGACNACCCTACTGTAGACTCATAGGACAAGATAGCCTCCAAGAGCCCAGGGATCATCTAGACCAATGCCCACCCAAATGTTAAAGACAAGAAAAGGAAGTACCAGAAAATTTAAATAACTAGTCAAAGGAAACATTTTTTGCACAATGATGAATCACACAAAGTATAAGCTACTTTCTAAAGGAGTAGAAGCTTAAAAAGATTCAAAGAAGTTACCCTTCATAAACGATTGACAGTTTCTGGAGCTGAGACAAACCCAGAAGTCAATTAGGGGAAGTTTAAATAGGAGGCAAGAAGTGAAAGCAGATGCGGAGGCAGTATTCTGCTGCCTACCTGGATGCAGGGCCAACCAGGAGAGCTACGACTCAGGGCAGAACCTGAGTCCTTTAGAGGATTACAGGGAAAGACAAAACTCAAGCGCTGTAGAAGCTTGAACAGAGAGTGTTTTAGGGGAGAAAACTCCGTCCTCAATTCTGACGCCCATGCTCTCTCTTTGCCTACTTCTTCAATCCTTCCCATAAGAGGTGGAGGAATGACTTTGTCACATTTAGCAGTCTCCTCTTCCTGATGGACATTTTGCCCTACCCCAGAGTGTTATGCTCCCCTTGTGCCATGTGGTGACAATTTGAATTCCTGAGAGTAAGCCGGTCTAACCCTAAAATTCTGTATTAAGAATCCCATGTGCCTATAAGCCAGTTTTNCACATTTAGCAGTCTCCTCTTCCTGATGGACATTTTGCCCTACCCCAGAGTGTTATGCTCCTCTTGTGCCACGTGGTGACAATCTGAATTCCTGAGAGTAAGCCGGTCTAACCCTAAAATTCTGTATTAAAAATCCCATGTGCCTATAAGCCAGTTTTTCCAAAAGTATCTCAATCTATTTAGAAACAGAGTGCTATCTTTTTTTTTTTTTTTTTCCTTTTTGTCTTTTTTTTTCGTGTCCGGCAACGGATCGCAACCCTCGGTGTTGCGCCCGCACCTCGCTCAGCCAATGAGTGGGAACCGGTCTGTATGTGGGATCGGAACCCTTGGTGGGAGCGCCGCCACGCTCCCAAGTGGCGCACTGTAGCAGTGCGCCACCGTGCTATCTTTAGGCCACCATTAAAATTATGACTGAACATGAAGCCTGGGCTCGGGACATAATATTGTACCTTGTCTAAAAAGTTAGAGAGAGAATATCAGACTGAGAAGTTAATCCAAAGTCCCTTTACTTTAGCAGGGAAATGAAGCTAAACTAATGTTAAGTAACTGAGCCATTGGGGGAGCTTGGATATACTCATATATCTATGTATATCCCCATTACCCAGAGACAGTCTGGGATGTAGTGCATGGAGCAGGATACCCCATAAGGTGAGGCCCGAGTGGTCCCAGTTCCAAAGACCAAGGGATGCAACAACATAGGATTCTTTAGACTTCTAATATGAAGTCTTATTTGACAGTTCTTCTCACCATGTGACATTTTATATATTACCTTAGAATTGTTCCCTTACCAAAGATGCAAGGAAGTTTCTTTCTCAAGCTCCAGCTGAAGCTGTCTCGTTCTCCTCTAGCTCTTATCCACTGTTCCGTCTCATCTTCTAATCAGCTGCCTTGTGTCAAACAACTATCCATTCCTAGAATGTACCATATTATTCGGCACCTTGATGCTTTCTGCCCATATTAACCCTTCTGTTTGGAATGGCTCTGGGCCTCCTTTTTCAGCAAGAAAATTAATTCTTTGCAACTCTATCTCAGTATTGTCTCTTCTGGTAAATATTTCCCTTCTGTTTGGAATGGCTCTGGGCCTCCTTTTTCAGCAAGAAAATTAATTCTTTGCAACTCAGTATTGTCTCTTCTGGTAAATATTTCTTGCCACTTCCCCTGCTGCCTATATATCACAGAGAGGCTAGGTAGATTTCTATTTTGGTGGTTCTTATCATGTTATATGATCATTACTTTTTAACATATGAGCTTCCTTTAGGAAGCTATGAACTACTTAAGGGCAGAGGCTATCTTATTCATTTTTTGTAGGCATAGAACCTAGCAGTGTCTAATAAATTTTATAAGGTAAATAGCCATTGAAATGAAAGGAAGGGAGAGAAGGATGAAGGGAAGATACACTGATTTCCTACTACTAATCCTCAATAAACTAGCTTTTCCATTTCAGGAGGAGAAAGCCTTTTCCATTTTAATCTTGGTTTTTATGAAATTTCCAATGCAGTTAAATCTTCTTATTTTATTTTGCAGAGGACTATATTTTTCTTCTGTCATGAAATGTAAGAAGCAGGTGGAAATGAAAGACAAAGCCAAATGGCTCAAGTCAAATAGACCTCGTACGGAAACAAAGACCTAGAGCACAAGTGAAAATGAAGAAAATCTAAGATAAATATAAATCTAAGGTTGGAGTTTGAAGAGCCTAGTGCTGTCTGGGTAGTTTGGCTTGCTTAGAAAAGACAGAGTCAGGGGAGGCAGTTTGCTGAAATGCTGTAGTAGTGACGGTAAGTCTTCAAAAATCTGAGGACAAAGACCAGACCATCAAGAAGTTATCTTGGGATGACTTGCATATACCATGGCTAAAGATCTGATATTTAATAACCATAACAAACTGATTGTTAAATCCCCTGTCCACGTGATCTTGTTGCTTATTGGTACTTATTTATTTTGAATAAAATTGTTGGTTATCATTAAAGCCTTTTGTATCACCAGTAAATTACAGTTTTCTTTTGTTTTTGGTTTTTGGCAGTTTCATAAAGGCTTATATTGGCATTTTATGGCTGAGATTTAGACTCACTCAGTACATTTACATACTAATCTAATCCAAAACTGTGCTTAGGGCCTGACATAGATACACAATAAGCACCTATAAATAATAATAATTCATAAGTTTTCAAAAACAGTTTCTGCCATGGATATCATCAAATGTTTCGTCTATTACCAGAACATACTCATATTATCATGCACAGTTAACATCTAGATTAAGAAATCTTAATTGAAATAACCATAATATCTTACTTTTCTAGAAGTCACCACTCCTATAATCTTACTTATCTAAATCACCATCAATAAGTTGAAAGTATATAAAATAGGAAGACCTTTCAGTGATTAAAATAGGTCATAAAATATATTTGCTAAAGCTGAAGTACTTTACTTTATTAAACATCCCTTGGAGCCTTACTGAGAGCATATTTGCTTCTGTTCTAAGCACAATTATAATCAACTTAGCTAAATCACTCTCCAGCCAGAAGAAAATAAACAACAAAATATAAAAAGGTATAACTAGATAGGGAGAGTTTGCTGAAGGCAGGCACACTAACTACAAAGAAATAACAGCATAAAAAGGAATATCAAAACCACAATAATCAGATTGCTTAAAAATTAGATAGAATTAGTATATGATTCATTCATTCCACTTGTAAGAATGTACCAAAAAGAAGAGAAAACAAGGACTTGAACAGATATTTGTACACCTGTGTTCATAGCAGCATTATTCACAATAGCCAAAAGGTGAAATCAACCCAAGTGTCCATCGACAGATGAATAGGCAAATGAAATGTGGTATATATTTACAATACAATATTATTCAGTCTTTAAAGGGAAAGAAATCCTGATACAGGCTATGACATTATGCTAAGTGAAATAAGCCAGTCACAAAAAGCAAATTATTATGTGATTCCACTTATATGAGGTACCTAATCAAATTCTTAGAGACAGAAAGAAGAGTGGTTGCTATGGGCTGGGGAGAGAGAGGAATGAGGAGTTAGTACTTAACTGGTAGAGTTTCAGTTTGGTAAGATAAAAAAGTCCTGGAGATGGATGGTGGTGGTGGTTGTAAAACAATGTGAATGTACTTAGTGCCAACAGAACTATACATTTAAAAAGGTTTAAAGTGGTAAATTTTATGTTGTGTATATTTTACCACAATAAAAAAAAAAAAAAAAACTATAACACTCAAACACAGAAACTTTAAAACACGGAAGGCTGGTCCAGTTAGTGTGGGGATAAACACCTATATCAATAGCTTCTTCGCATATCTCTGTCTGGTATATAGTTCAATAGGCTAACAATAATAATCCTGTACCATAATATTGTATTGGTTCTTAGTACTCTGCTAAAAAGAGAAAGAGAGAGAGAGAGAGAGAGAGAGAGAGAAAAACCTTTAAAAAATTTTGATAATATTGTATTGGTTCTTAGTACTCTGCTAAAAAGAGAAAGAGAGAGAGAGAGAGAGAGAAAAACCTTTAAAAAATTTTGTTCAAAATAGTTGAAATCAATCATAGTATCATCTTAAACAGATACATTCTTTAACTTAACTTACAAAATGACCCCATGGATTCATTACATATAAATGTTAGCCAATATTTGTCAAAGCACCTAACGTGCTCCCTAGAATATAGAAAGTGATTGTTAAATGTTTGTTCCATTTGCTACTTTTTTTTTTTTTGTCTTTTTTCGTGACCAGTAAGGGGATCGCAACCCTTGGCTTGGTGTCGCCCGCACCGTGCTCAGCCAGTGAGCGTACCGGCCATCCCTATATAGGATCCAAACCCGCGGCGGGAGCGTCGCTGCGCTCCCAGCGCCGCACTCTCCCAAGTGCGCCACGGGGTCGGCCCTTTGCTACATTTTTTAATGGAGAAAAAAATCAGCAGATCTTATTTCTTTTATTTATTTTTGTATTAAAACATTGTCATATAGTTTGGGATCTAATAATGCGCCTTAAAGAACTAGAAAAACAAGAACAATCCAAACCTAACGTTAGCA
>NW_007736384.1:30519-36670 GCF_000696425.1 Galeopterus variegatus | reverse complement strand
AATATTATAAAGAAACCAAACCATTTCAGAGGGAAGTAAGCTGAAGCTTTGCCATATTCTTTTCTGAATTCTGGTGAAAAATACTCCCTTCAGAAGGAATAAAAATGATTTTTGCCCAAATATTAGCCAAGAAAAATCCTCTGAAAGCAATATTCTGAGAAAGGTTCTAAATTCTTGATAAAAAAAACAATCAAGTCAAAATGCCATCCCCCAAGGTCAAGGTCCAATGCATCACCCATTGAGAGGCTCTCTGAGCTTCATAGCACAGCAATGTCCTTTTGAATATAACATGGGGATTTAAAGTTCCACTTAGGAACTTGTGATGCTTACGTAGCTGCATCAAACTTTTTCAATTTATAACATTTGCTTTTTTCTCATCTAATAGAAAATGGTAGGATGACATTTGCAGCCAGGGATAGTAGGGTACAGAGAAAAAACACAATTCAGGGTTTAAGGGATAAAGCAAACTTTTAAACCTACTCTTCCTGAAATTCAGTACCTCTAGATTTGATCTTTTACTTGTTTAAGGATTTAAAAGATATCTAGATTCATTTTTTAAATTATGGCATAAATGGAAAAGTTAAAACATTAAAATACACAAATACTGATTGTTTCTAAAAGGGCTCAAATCTATGTACCTAACTACTTAAATTAAAACAACATGGAAAAATATTATTTATAATCGTCAATGAGGGGAATTCTGAAAAAATAATGAAGACATAACTTTAGAAAAAAAGCTTGGACTTGTAAACTTGACAGCTTTCTATCTGTTTCCATCATTCTTAATACCTCTGTGGGCCAGAGTATTTAATTTCTGTTTGCACATCTGTATAATGGGAATAGTATTGACTGTATAGAGTTGTTACTAGAATTAGAGTTAATATATGTAAGCGACTGTCAGAGGCCAGCCCTTGACAAATGGTAGCTATTACTACAATCTCTTCTTATGAATATAATGCTATAATACATTTAGCTAGATCTCCCAACACTGGACTCTGCCTGTGTGAGAGTTTTCCAGCCTGATGAAGATGAGTCAGATTATACTTTTGGAATCACACCTATGGAGCAAAAACAACCAGTCTTTTCATCCTCTCTGAAACAACTTCCTTTGGACTCCTAGGGTGCAGGGTGACCCTAAAACTCAGCAAGTGTTCTCCAACTAGACTGACAGTTCTGAAAGTGCCAGTCAGAAGCAGAGATGCTTTTTTCTGATATTATCCAGGTCAGAATCTGAAATTGGGAATGCAGGTAAATAGAAAATATAACATGATTGCAAGCAACTGTCACCAGGCCTGGAAGGAGTCTGTAAAAGGAAATAAAGCCATGCATGGAACAAGGTTAAAGGAAGGAAGCGAACCTTCTGGGGCCCTGCTCTGCCCTCTGGATGAGCACCACAGCCCAGGCTCCCTTTTTTCTCCCACCTTCTGGCAAGAAGTGCAGGGAGAGAGCATACAAAGAGGTCAGGTCTTCATCTGGGTGTTAGAGACTATCAAAACTAAAGAATGAAGTTTTCAATATTTAATTGGATATTCAGAACCCAAGCCATGTGGATAATGACCAGAGTGTTTATGGGGTGAGGGCATATGATGGTCTCCCAACCATTGTGCCATGTTCTAAATTTTAAAGTGAAAATGAAAAGTAAAGTCCTCTGTGAGGACTGTTTTGACCTGGAACTCAGATATTTCAGTAAATAAAAATCATGATTTGTAATAATGAATATGCTAATAATAATAATAATAATAAAAGAAAAAAATCAGTGTGATTCTTCAGAATCAACATGATTCTTCTGGCTTAGGCAAATACTTCCAATGGATCTTCTTCACTGTAGTTGTTAACAGTCTCCTTCCTGCCACTGGAATGGAAATGCCTAATCTGGTTTACCTCCATTTCCAGCCCCTACCACAGCCTGGAACATATTTAGTATTTAGTGTATAATTTCTGAATGAATGAATCCTGTCCTGAATCCAAGTTGTATTATGGTGCCACTGATTCCACCCAAGAAGAGAAATTGTCCTTGGGGGATATCTCTGGGCAATGTGAATCCTAACATGTTTACAAACTTAGGAAGGTGTATTCGATATTAAGGATTTTGCTTCCCATGTATTATTTCATTAACCCTTACCAGCAGGATACTTAAGAGGACAAAGTACATTAGTCTGATATCACATGAAAGAAACAGAGACCTAAGAACGTAATGTGATTTGGCCATCTTCAATCAGTGAAATCATGAATGAAATAAGAAGATGAAAAAACAAGGTCCTGAGCCTCGTTGCAGGGAGCAAAGCTAAAGAGCCTCGAAGAATAATGAACACTGCAGATACCTACCTGCAGGGCAAATCTCCAGGTGTTTATGTCAAAAAATTATAAAACTCAATCTGACTGGGAAAGTTCTTTTCTTTTTTTCTTCAAACCAAAACAAACAAAAACCACACACATATAACATAAAACTCGACATTTTAACCATTTTTAAGTGCACAGTTCAGTAGTGTGAAGTATATTTACACTGTTGTATGAGCAATCTCCACAACCTTTTTTCATCTTGTAAAACTGAAACTGTACCCATTAAACAACTCCCCATCTCCCCCTCCCCTGGAAACCACCCTTCTACGTCCTGTTTCTGTGAATTTAATCACTTTGGATAGCTCATTTAAGTGGAATAATATAGTATTTGTCTTTTTGTGACTGGTTTATTTCACTTAGCATAACATTCTCAAGATTCATCCACTGGACAAGTTCATTTTAAGATCAGTTTCTACATATATATCATTTAAAGCATTAAGAATCTCATTTAAAGTGAACCCAATACAATCTCTTCAGATAAAAACACAGATCTCAAATACTTAGGATTAAAAGAGAACCTTGAAAGCAAATATAAAGTTTACAGTAAGTTTAGCACAATCAAAGAAAAATCATCCCAGTCACTTGACAGATCAGTGAGTTAGTTTTGTGTTACCTATAGGATTTAGCAGCAAAGAACACTTGACCCGAATTCAAGTTCTGGGTCTCCAGTTAACTAGAGGACTGAGAATTCGCAAGATAATGACCGTCTCCGGGCCTCGAGTCCTCATCTTTCTTAAAAGACTGTTGATACACAAATAAGAAAATACATGCTATATCTTTGTAATATATAATGTGCTTTATAAGCAACAGATAAAAATTATTTCAAAAGTAGTTCTTAAATTACTTTAAATGTACCCGTTAAGGTACACATTATTTTCTAATGGGTACAGAGTTTCAGTTTTGCACGGTGAAAAAAAATGTTCTGTAGATAGATGGCAGTTATGGCCGCACAATAATGTGAATGTACTTAATTCCACTCAATTGCATACTTAAACATGATTAACATGTTTATTTTACAATTATTTATATTTTATAATTATTAAAAATAAACAATTAATATATATATATATAAAAAATCATTTAAATCTTAAAAAATGATTGCTGAATCAGATGATGTATTTTGGAAATAGAAATTCACATTATTTTACTATGTATATTAACAGCCCTGTGTAAGTATTTAGATTCTGAATTGTCATTTTTTGCCCTTTCCTATTCAAAATACTATCAGCACCACAAACACACACAGAATTAAATGGTCTAATTTTATTGATCTTTGTATTATCATACATATTTTTAAAGGCTCCAAATGCATTAATATAGGATCCTCTCCTTCTGAGAATGCAATTATTGATATATCTAGTAGGTGGGAAAACAGAAGTACAAAGGCATTAACTTACTTGCTCCACATTAGGAGACTGCCAGTTATGACCCCAAAAAGGTAACGTCCATTTTAATACACACATTGAGGGATGGGAGGTTGATTCTGTAGGTATGATTTTCAGTGCTTAAGCAGTTTGACTTGGTAGATTCTGGATGCTAATAAACTGTTTGACTTAAGATCCTAGAACACACACATGCACACACACAACAGTATTCTAAAATATATGCATACACATTTGTTGGACAATTAATACCAAAGTAGATGAGCTGTGTTTAAGTTATTGTCTGCATGAGTCACACACCTTTATTTTTGAGCAACTTTTTGCAAAGAGTTTGTTCTTACACTTCTAGGCTTCAAGTCCAGTAGTTTTTTCTCCTTCCTATCTTTCACCTTATCAACATTTAATAAACAAATACTGTTACCAAATATTATATGCCCTATTAAATTGTTTAAATGGCCCTTGGATAAATTGTTAATTAATATACGAGGGTACTTCAAAAAGTTCATGAAATAATGAAGTAAAAAGACAATACAAATCTTTCCATGAACCTTTTGAAGACCCCTCATAAAATGTCTGAAGGGTAAGCTGGCTTTTGGGAGAAACACATTGTTCATAAAATTTTGAGCTCAGGGTTGATGTTTTCTCACTTAAGAACTTTGCCCATAGTCAGGCCCTGAGGGTCATTCTAGAATATTGATTTCAGGAGTGGCCAGGGGATCCCAACCTGTGGATAGGTAGGAGAATGAGTATAGCCTGGTGTCTGCGTATCTTCCATCACAGGAGGTCAGTCTCAGTCATTACATTGACAAAGGAGAAAAATAAATCCTACCTACTGACATGCTAAAATATTGTTCTTAATCCAGTAGCCTTGGAAATAACATTCAGGTTCTAAATTGAAATTTGTTCCTGCCGTATTCAATTTTCACTTCATATCCTGCCTGCTAGGAAATTGCTAAATCTTTCTAGGCAATTAAACAATAAATAAAACCTCATAAGAAATGAAAGTATAAAGGATTAGGGAGTTGTTTGCTTGTAACTATCCTAGCACAGTCATTATCAAGGAAAAGGCATTCTCAGGGGCTGGCTGCTTAGCTCAGTTGGTTAGAGCACTGTGTTAATACACCAAGGTCAAGGGTTCGTATCCCTGTACCAGCCAGCAAAAAAAAAAAAAAAAGAAAAGAGGCATTATCTAAAGTTTAGTTCCCACATCTCCACTGGCTACTTCTCCAGCCAGACTCTGTCCTACTCCAAATATGCTCATTGATCATGTTTTCCACAGCCCAAGCTTAAAATTAGGTACCAGGGCCAGCAGCTTTGCCACATACAATGTGTACTTGATATTAAGTCATCATAAAAGTGAAATCTGCCTGTGGTATTGCAGCAGGAAGAGATGTGAAAGAAAGAAAAAAAAAGAAGGAAGGTAAAGACTGAAAGTCCTCTATAGATAGAGTACAGGTAAGATAGAAATAGTGATTGGTTAGATTTGATTTATTCAGTCCGTCAAGAATTCACTAGGTTACTTTATATACTCATAACTTATTCATTGAGAACTTATTAGGTGTCAGGCACTGTGCTAAATGTTTAACACTAATTATTCCATTTAATTCACACAACAATCTTATGAAGATAGATACTACTCTTACCCCTATTTTCAGATGAGAAAACAAATGTTCAAAGGGGCTAAGTAATATATCCCAAATCACACAATATCTTAGAGCCAAAAGGCCTTACAGGTCATCAGCTTAAATTTTGTGTCACTGCAGATGTTTGGGAGACAGCCATCCACCTTCTCTTTATATGCTTCTCCTAGAGAGGATGAGTTCACAACTTAAAAATACATTGAGAAAAGGTGATTCTCGGTTAATGAGAAACTGGTAAAGGGTCACAAAAAATGATTACATTGTGTAATGTTAAATATTCTAATTATCCTGATTTGAGCATCACATATTACACACAAGTATTAATATTCAATGTTGTACCCCACAAATATGTACAATCAATTAGGCTTTGGTAAATTTAAAAGAGAGAGAAAAAACAAAAAAATAAAAATCGTAAAGGTGGGGGGAAAAAAAGAAAAAGGTTATTCTCTTCTTGTCAGTTTGCCAAAATCTTCATCCTTTTAAATTCTATTCTTTGGTTGCTTTAATTTAGAACTCGAGAGACACCCCCTCCCATCATGCACTTGAAGAGAGATGGCTATATTCTTATCCAGTATGGCCTACCAGAACCTGGTAAAGTCCTCCCCCACAATCCCAATCCTTCATCCCCAGCCGCCCAACCCCACCCCTCCACACCACCCTGCAGCTTCTCCATGTCTCTGTGGAAATGTGAAGCCCAGAACTGAGCACCATGTTGCAGATAGGCTCCCCCCAGTACAGAGTCAGCAGGGCTAACACACTGCAGCCCAGTATGCATTCACATTTTTACTA
>NW_007736384.1:28364-29723 GCF_000696425.1 Galeopterus variegatus | reverse complement strand
CTTGCTCTTAACAGTTCATTTTCTGATATTTCAAAATTTTTTGTTAAAGCTCATTAGAATAATTCCAATTAATCTTTAAATTTGTAAATCTTTTTAGAATTTAGGTCTTTTACTCAAGGTATCAATCAGCCTTGCAACAATTGGGAGTTTTCCCATAAACCACAGTGAGAGAGAGCTCAGTCAGACACAAGACACTCTGAGACTGGGCAGAAAGAATTGCATGGAACACTTCTCACTGGCATATGGTTCTAGTCTGGGGTTGAAGAACTTAATCTGAGAGAGAAAAATCCAGTCATGTAAGCTTGCACAAAGCTTACACTTGGACAAGTAAATGTCATATCAGGAAATCCAATCTGGCTGAAGCTTCCCTGTATTTCTGGGAAATCTGCTTTTGGATTTTCTATAATCTCTTTCCACTTATTAAACCCTGTTTCCTCTGCTGGACCAAAACTATTGCTGGTCACTGTCCAGTATCTTTGGATACAGATATTCTTCCAATCACTTGTCACTACGTCTGCCTGGCTTACATCTCCACCAATGGGAAGATTCCATTCCCCTCTCTGAGCCACTCATGTCTCCCATCCCACAGCAGTGAGTCTTTCTGCACCCAGCTGCATCAGAGAAGCTGAGAGCAGGATACAAGTTACCTGTTGAAACATCCCTCTTTGCATTCCCTTGTCTATGGTTGGACTGCTTCTGGAGCCTAAAGCAGAGCTGAGCCTCAAAAGGGAGGAGAGAAAAGTCAAGAATTTTCAACTGAGGCGAGACAAGGAAAAAAAAGACCTTAGAGAGGCAGAGAACCAGGCAGGCTCTGCCAGAGTCCTTGTTAGCAAAGTAAATGAAGTTAATTAGACATGACATAATGACAAAAAGAGCTATATTTATTGACCAATACTCTGCAATAGGTATACTACATGTATTACCCTATTGAACCCTCACAACAAAGGATATGAGGTTGATGCTGTTATTTTCTCCATTTTAGAGATGAGGAAATTACACCTGAGTGGATTTTCAGTAGCTCCCTTGAGCTAACTGGTAAGTAGTAGAGCCATGGTCTAAACCAAGTTTGTCCAAGACATTAACCCCAAGCAGTTTTATAGATATGACACCAGAGACCCAGTAGAGCTAAGTGACTTGCCCGGGAATATGAGAAGCTGGCTGCAGATCCAGGACTGCAGTCTAGGGTCTTGCATCTCCGAGGTGCTTTGCTTTTCACACACGAGGTGACCCCTTGCGCAGGATGTAGGCCACCATCACTTCCTTTCTTAATTATTAGCAAGCCATTCATGTATTACCACGTACAGTTGCTGGGATCCATTTTCCCACAATTTAAAAATTGTGACATTTATATATCTTTAT
>NW_007736384.1:25480-27431 GCF_000696425.1 Galeopterus variegatus | reverse complement strand
ACTCATAACAGCCTAGGAAGTACCATTTTTATCCCTACTTTTAGTTGAGGAAACTGAGGCCCAGAGAAACTAAGTAATTTTCCCTAGGTCACAGAGCTAATAGATGGCAAAGCTGGGCTTCAAAACCAGGTATCTGAAACCAGAGTCTGAATTTTTAAACTATGCTTCTTCTGCTTGAATTAGGTAGTGCTTCTTTTTCTTTATTACCTGTTAATTTTACACTAATATCAAGCAATGTTTCGGCCTTTCCTTCTACTGCTTCTATCCCCAAGCACAGCAAAAAGAGATCTTGATATTGTCTTGTTTTTCTTAGCTTTTTCTTGACTTCAGCCCTGCTGACACATTTTTAGAATTATATGCCAGCCTTTGCATCTTTTGTATGTGGCATTTTTAATCTATTATATTTGTTTTTTAGATGGATCATCCTCTGTTTGGGTTTTTTTTTTTTTTTGCTTTGTGGATATCATGTATACTTTTGTCACATTTTAATAGAAAAATGTTAATAGAATCTCCCACTTTCCTTTATAGAGGCCAATAAAATAATAAAAGCATTATTCAAAAGAATTGTGGGGCTGCATATTATTACAATATTTTGGTTAAATAAGTCACTGTACAGATCATACCTGAATTACCAACTTACAGATAATTAGAATGTAAACTTAAAAACCAAAGCAGTATTAAAGATAGCATAGTTTTTCTTCTAAAGGCAAAATCCAATCTCATATTTCTTCAAAGTCTTCATTATGATCAATAACCATGAAGTNACTTACAGATAATTAGAATGTAAACTTAAAAACCAAAGCAGTATTAAAGATAGCATAGTTTTTCTTCTAAAGGCAAAATCCAATCTCATATTTCTTCAAAGTCTTCATTATGATCAATAACCATGAAGTATATAAATATAGAAATTATAATAAAAAATTGGTTGAGCATGTAGTGTCACAATGGCTAAATTTGATTTTGTGTAAAACAAATTCTTATTTTATTTTGTTCAATTATCACGTATATCATTTAAAAATATTGCACCCCAATATAGTCTTTATGGAAGTTTAACAAGATTATCTCTTTGCTCATATTAACTTGTTTTCAGTTAGGATTTCTTGAAGAACTTTGAATAATGGATCTGATTTTACTAATTTCTTTGGGTTGTCTTGTTTTCAAATCAATGGAACAGAAGCCTTTGTGCAAGGTTAGAGTACCTCTGTACTGGCTTTGTCATTTGATAGGCAACAAATATTTATTGCACACTGAGGGACATAGATCAGATAAATTCTGGACACCAGAAAAGATTCAGATAAGGTCCTGCTCTGGAGAAGCTTATATTCTACTCATTTGGCAGACAACAAATATATAAATAAAGTAGTTATGCATAAGCACTAAATAATTTATAAGCTCTAAGAAGAATACAAATCAAGTAATTGTCAGAAAAATGATGAAGATGGAGTAGGACTGCATTGGCTAGTGTGTTCAGGGAATGTCTCCTGAGGAGACGGTGTCACACGAGAGACTAGACGGAGGAGAAGGCAGCCTGGTGATGATCTGGAGGAAGAGTCCAAGCAAATCTCTAAAACAAGAAGAATCCTGTAGGGTATGCGGGCCAGAAACAATGGCTGGGATTAGTGAGTCAGAAAAGGGTGGAAAGAGCTGAGTTCAGAAAGATAGAGACCGGTAAGTTTAGTAAGTTACTGTGCAGGGTTTTGTATAAGCAAATGGTGTATGTGATCTGCACTTCTGAAAGATACTCTGTGGTGAGGGGCAAAAGTGAGGTCAGGGAAACGGTTAGAGAGATTCATGTGGAAGATGGCAGTGACTAGACTAAGGCTGTAACAGTGGAAGTAGAGAGAAGTAGAGAATTTAGGTTGTATTTTGGAGAAAGATCCAACAGGATGCTGTGATGGGATGGTTTTAAGATTAGAGTCAAAAAGAAAATTGAAGAATCATTATAAGGTTT
>NW_007736384.1:23325-25128 GCF_000696425.1 Galeopterus variegatus | reverse complement strand
TGTGATGGGATGGTTTTAAGATTAGAGTCAAAAAGAAAATTGAAGAATCATTATAAGGTTTTAGGCTTAAGAAACTGATGGGTAGTGATGAAAAGTACTGAGATGGGGAAAGCTCGATGAGAGCTGGCAATGCATGATGATATTAATAGTGCTTTTTAGGTCTTGTTAAGTTTCAGATTTCTATAGCGTTCAAATGCACATGATGGGAAGACAGTGGCATATATGAGAATAGAATTCAGCAGAGAGGTCTGGACTTAAGTATAAACTTTGGAGTCTCAGCATATTGATGTTATTTCAAATCATTGAATTAGATATTTTCACCTAAAGTAAAAGTGTAGTTATAGGGGGAAAAAAAAAAAAAAACGATCAAGTCTGGAGCCCTGGGTACTCCAAGATTTCTTTAGATGTCAAGAAAATGAGACCTAGCTCACAAAGATGACCTAGGAAGCAGCCAGCAAAGTAGGACAAAAAAGGCAAGTGCAGTTAGGAGTGACGTCAGCACGATGGCCGAGTAAGAAGCTCCAGACTCTCCTTCTCCCCTAGAGACACCTGTCAACAACACAGGAACCAATTTCCTTTATGAGAAATGCAGAAAGCAAACCAATTGAGAGGCTCCTGCACCCCAGGTGAGTGTGCAACCAGCCACTTCAAAGCTAGTAGGAAGACTGCTGGCACCTTCTGCCATAGTCCCTCCCTCCAGCATAAAGCCATGCAGTTGGGAGGAAACTCCCAGCTCCCAGCTTCTCCCCAGGAAGGGAAAGGAAGATAAGATAGTACAGTCAATGTTTTGAGTTGGGGGGGAGGCTTCCTGAGAGACTGTCTTTCCTGTACAGGAGTGCTGAAGGGACCCAGCATACCCTAGATGAAAATGCTCTAGGGATCTGCTGTACTTACAGCTAAAAATACTGTACCGTACACTTAAAATTTTGTTAGTGGGGTAAACCTCATGCTATGTGTTTTTATCACCATAAAAAATAAGTAAATAAAGTGGGGTAAGAAGCCAAAGAAAGAACATGTTTCATAAAGGGGCTGTGGTAAACCACATTAAATGCTTTTGAAAGGTCAAATAAGATGATAGAGAATTAACCATTAGCTTTGCCAAAATACAGATCATCAGTAAGAGCAATTTTAGTGCAGTGGTGACAGAACAATGAGATTATCACGGCCTAGGGAGAGAAAGAGAAATAACAACCGGAAGACAGACAGGATATTTTTACAAGTGTCAGAGAAAAAGTCCAGTAGATAGAGAGGCAGGTGATCCTGTAGAGGTAGAGAAAAATGACAGTGCAGGAATGAGAGAGAGCGAATAAATTCAAAAGTACACTTTGAAGAGATTTGAGTGGATGGGATCCAGAGCACAAGTGGAGAAGCTGGACTCAGGTAGGAGCAGGTCCATGTCTTCCTCTCATTTAAAGGCAATGCAGAGTATATAGAAATAGATGCAAGTGCATAGGTGGGTTCCGTGGTAGAAAAGTGAGGAAGTTCTTGTCTATTCACATTTATTTTCACTATAAAATAAGAGGTGAGGTAATCAGTTTAGATGAGGTAGGAAGGAGGTACTGATTTGAGAAGCAAGAGGTTTGAAATTGTCATCTCAGAGAATAGGAAAATGAATTTGCTATGGAAGTGCAGTAAGACTCTCTGGCAGTATTGAATGCCCATTTAAAATTCATGGTTAGAAATTTCTAGTGAGTCCAGTCATCCAGGCTCTGTATTTTTCTTTCTTTCTTTCTTTTTTTTTGAAAGATGACTGGTCAGGGGATCTTAACCCTTGACTTGGTGTTGTCAGCACCACACTCTCCC
>NW_007736384.1:20741-22872 GCF_000696425.1 Galeopterus variegatus | reverse complement strand
TGAATTTGCTATGGAAGTGCAGTAAGACTCTCTGGCAGTATTGAATGCCCATTTAAAATTCATGGTTAGAAATTTCTAGTGAGTCCAGTCATCCAGGCTGTGTATTTTTCTTTCTTTCTTTCTTTTTTTTTGAAAGATGACTGGTCAGGGGATCTTAACCCTTGACTTGGTGTTGTCAGCACCACACTCTCCCAAGTGAGCCACGGGCCAGCCCCTTGTATTTTTCTTTAACAGTGTTTATCCACCGAAATTTTCTGGGATCGGAATAGGTGGAAAGTTGAGTTTAACTGAGCTGGAGTTTTCCAGGTAAGTAGAACTGGAAAGAGTGAGACTAGAGAATTAAAGGCATCTCTAAGGGTGCCACTCAATGCTGGACCAAGGAATTTGACCTGATGAGACGTGAAATGAGGACATGAGATGAGGGGGTAATGAAGACTAAACAGAACTTCATGTTCTGCAGCCTTCCTCTCTAGCAACATTCAAGGCAGGATCTTTACATCTCGCTGACCACCTTTTTTCTTGAGCAAGTCCCAGGGCAGGTCATGGCAGGAATGTGATTAGGGCTAACTCTGTACTGAGGCAGCTCTGGTCATCCTGCTCCTCTTCTCTTCCTACTCCTCCACATGGCATCAAAGTCGTATGGCCTGAGACATGCGCTGAGATAAGTTCCCATTCACCCATTAGGAACCCTTCAAGTGCATCTTCCCCTCCACCACCCAGGAAGCCAGAGGGGACCTCCAGGAAAGCTTAGCAGGCAACTAAGATTACCATTCATCATAGTCCACTTTCCTTAATGAAATAAAAATTCTTTAAGCAAATTGAGGAACAAATTGAGTAAGGATAAACAAGACTGCTTCACAAAAATTAACTCACAGGAAGAATTCTCCTATGTAAAACACAGTATTAGCTAGTGTTTAAGACAGAGTGTTGTCACAGCTGTCCACTCCCAAGATGTGTAATGAAATATAGGAACATAACAAGAGCACATCTCACAGATCCATGGACCATCTGTTTCAGTACCTGATCTCCGGAGGTGACTAATCCTGGCTGCTTCTCAAGAATGTTTAACCATCTCCTTCTGCCCCTCTCTTCCTAACCTATCTTCCTCTCTTAATAGAGCACAATAAAAGCATATGGTTCTGTAGAAAGCTTCTGGCAGCAGAATTCTAACTAAAAACATGGTAAGTTTTTCTCTTACTTTTCGCTTCCTTCTGGAATATATGATTTAGATACTTTTCAGGTCCCGAGTCTTCTGAGATTGGTCCTAACCCTACCCAGATCGAAAGAGATAAGAAGATATTTAAGGTTTCTGAGGACATTATATCCCATAACTTTGTCTAAGAGTTCTTTGACAGCCCATTATGGTGGCATGTTCCCTGGTTTCCAAAAACTAATGCTTGTGGGTGAGAGGCATCTTCACTGGTGGTAGGTAATAGGTAAATTTTCCAGGGGTGGAAATTACCCCTTTAAGCAACAAAAATTAAAATGTGTGTGTGTGTGTGTGTGTGTGTGTATTTTTAACCTTTTCTTGTTAACACCAATTACTCTACTAATGTGCTTTAATACCTTGGAGCCCTTAGGGATTACTTTAGGTATGCTGGATTATTTGGTTCTATTCTCACATTATCCCAGGCTGCTCAACGGGAAAAATACGGACTCAAGCTATATTCGTACTTTAGACCTATCTGGAGGAATAATTAGACAACTCCCACCAGAGGTCTACTTAAAGGAGAAACAAGGGAGCTTCCTGAAAAAGAAGTTATGCTAAGAGAAAGTCAATACATATGCACACACTCACAGAGAGTGAACTAACACTGAGAATAGTACGGAGTATAAAACAAAATCTCTCCCACATATTGTACACTGCTCAGCCCTCAAGAATCCAGGTCAAGAGGGGCAACAACGAAAGAATCAACATAAACCAGGCAAAAGATGGAGAGATTTGGCAGTGCTGGCACTCATGGCTTCAGCTGCAATGGTGGCAGAGTCAGCAGTAGTAGAAGTTGACATCAGCGGCTTCCACAATGTGGGACCACCTCTGGGAGTCTTTGACCCTTGTTAGACATTAACATCCTCAATGGTGGGCCTTTGCAGACATAGCACAGGCTCTGGTGGGACTAGCAGGGACAGT
>NW_007736384.1:6144-20574 GCF_000696425.1 Galeopterus variegatus | reverse complement strand
ATCCTCAATGGTGGGCCTTTGCAGACATAGCACAGGCTCTGGTGGGACTAGCAGGGACAGTAATGTTTTGGGCATAAAACTATGGAAGCAAAGCTCTTCCATATATCAAAGCAGCAAAGGTGACAACTTCCCGAAACTTTCCCAAAACAGAAAAAGAAAACAACAGAAACCATGTGGTAGCCCAAAAGACTAGCTTATCAATCCAGCCTAAAGGATTGGCTTATAGAGTATACTTAAGAATCCATCTAGAGATTTCTAGAACTATTTGGAAATCCATTAGGTAGGAATTTGGGGATAAGTTGGAACTGACAGTCATTATTATGACTCTGATTTTGCTTTGGGGCTGGTAGGGTTTAGAAAGCACTACCTTTTGTGTTGGTGTGTCTTCATTGGTTAGTCTTCCCTCGCAAATGTTCCCTGTTATTATTGCTGATGTATGGCACTCAACAGTCTTCCTCTTTTTGTAATTTTCTATTTTGATTGGGTGGGGTTCAAATTAAATAAGATAAAATAAACTCTAAGGAAGGGTATGAGAAATTTTCATGTAAGAAAAGTGTATGGATTTTTAACATATTTTAGCAATTTGAGGGCTTTAACACTCTCTGTGTGTAGCTTAACTATTTCAGATCATTTATTATGTCAAACAACTGAGATTGAAATGAATTATAACCACATTTATGCATGTTTCTATTCTATGTAAATGATGCTTAAAATAAATAAGGTGTGGCTTGCAAGGACAAACAAGATTGATCATTTTCTTTCTATCAAAAACCAATTTACTGTTTACCTTTACTTTTGATGGCTTTCTGATATTGATTCTTAATGCTTAAAATAAATAAGGTGTGGCTTGCAAGGACAAACAAGATTGATCATTTTCTTTCTATCCAAAACCAATTTACTGTTTACCTTTACTTTTGATGGCTTTCTGATATTGATTCTTACCACATTTTGCATTGGTGATGCCACATTTACTCAAAAGCAATATTGTAAAGTTCTAGCTTATAGATAAATTGAATCAATTTGCAACTTATAACGAAAGTATCTGTCCTGTGCACAACAAAGAATGAGTCCAAATGCACAAAGAACCAATATAGGGATGTTTCCTAAATTGGCATTAGTGACCACCAGCATCACCAGATGGACTGATTTTAAGTGCTGTTGATGGCCAGTATCAATGAGCAACAGGACGTTAAGGAAATGAGTTGAAAGGTTTTACACTTATCACAGCGACTTAATTCGAACACTTAAATAGCAATTAAATCACATTTATTGCTCAAGGTGCCCGATGAACTGTAACATCAGTTATCAGAAATGTTCCCAACCTGGGCCATTAGCCTCAAGTCAAACATGGGGTTCTAGCTTTAAGCCTGATTGTAAACTTGAACAATCATAGATGATTGCATGGCCCAATAGAAAGAGCTTAGAGAAATATGTATATTTAAATTTGGCTCTGCCACTTACATAAAGGTCCCCCTGAAAGACACACTACGGAAGTGTTTCTCAAATTTTAAACGGGTATGTAAATCACCTAGGGATTTTGTTAAAATGCAGATTGTGATTAAATAAATCTGAGGGGTGGGGTCTGAGGTGCTGCATTTCTACCAAGCTCCCCGGTATGCCGATGCTGCTGGTCCCTGGACCAACTCTGAGTAGCAGGACCTTAGAAGAACACAGATAGAACTTGTGAAAAGCACATGTGTGCACAGAAAAACACTTTGTAAATGGTTAAATAGCATTATATCACCTTACATTAATTAATAATTGTTGGGTAGTCAAGTCATCAAGAAAAGTCCTAGTAGAACAAATTATGTTTCAGGTATTCTTCAGTTTTTCCTTTTTAGTTAAATCAAAAACAAAACTGGTAATTGGAGAGACAATACAAGAGGAATGTTCATCTTAAACTGTTTTGTTGTTTTTTGGTTGCCTTCGAAGATTAGCTTCTGTATCACTATCCTGAAAAAAAAACTGATTTTATTTTTCAGAATTTTGTACAATTAGACCTATCCCTAGATTCATTCTATAGATTGTCTTCTCTAAGAATAGAAATAGTAAATTACAGAAGAAGAAGAATACGGTTGGCTCCAGGAATGCTGGCAACAACAAGAAGGGATCACTGCGAGAGAAGAAATGAAAAACTAATAAAAGCAGACACAAGAACATGGAGATCAGCTGTTTTAACACCTTGTTTCCCTAAGTGAAACTGTTCCTTTTCATTGGTTTTGGCATTCTCCAAAGGAAATAAACAAAAACCAAAGGTACAATCATTGCTTTATAAAGCATTTCTGTACTCCTTATCTGATGTACAATCAACAGTTCCCTGTTTAAGAAAACAGATTCTCTCTGAGGTTGCAGTCCCACAGCATTTTGGCCAATTTTTCATTATTGCATGGTCAGTTTGCCATGCTATGTGAAGAAGATTTTCATCACATATCAGAAATGCATAGCAGACCCCTCCCACAAGCTAAACACTTTCCGATCTTTTAAATTTTGGACAGAGTGACTCCCTGTCACAGACCCAGATTACTAACCTTACTTGCTCTCATAATGTATCTCTACTATGGTTCTGGAGCCACCAGCATCATAGAGTTAGAACTCTGCTTCAGAGATGCCAAATATTCATCAGACTCACCTTTACCTAAATTTTATACTTTGTTTTCCTATTTCTATCTCTGTTTATCTTTTTTTTTTTTCTTCTTTTTTTGGTGGCTGGCTGGTGCAGGGACCCAAACCCTTGAACTTGGTGTTAAAACACCACAATCTAATCAACCCCTTTACCTAAATTTTATACTTTGTTTTCCTATTTCTATCTCTGTTTATCTTTTTTTTTTTTTCTTCTTTTTTTGGTGGCTGGCTGGTGCAGGGACCCAAACCCTTGAACTTGGTGTTAAAACACCACAATCTAATCAACTGAGCTGGTGGGATAGCCCCTGTTTATAATCTCTTACCTTCTTGTGGTGAGAGAAAGCATCATTCATAATCCAAAATGCCATTGTAAAAATGAATATGTATAAATAAAAACAGTTTGGTGTTATCAGAGAGAGAAAGAACTGATACACAGACTGAAATTTGAGTAACTGTCAACATGTTCCAGCAGTACCATTCCTTTGAAAAATAAATTGAAAGTAAAACTATTAATACCAATTACTGACAATTTCTCAGTCCAGTCAAGATCAAATCATGAGGCCATTTAAATGCAAAACAGCCACTGAGAGATTTGGTTCTGAAAGCATTCAAGACATAGACCCTTGAGAAATATTTAGAGACGCCAGAACTGGGCTCCTGGTGGGGAATATCACACACCTGCAGCTCGTTCTTTGCTCTAGCCGCTGGTAATCTGGGTCCGCTGCCCCAAGCAGGTGACCTCATAATTAGGCAGCTCTTCACTCCCCAGTTGCTTCACCTAAGAAAACCCGAAGCTTTGAAGATGACCGAGCAGCAGTTCTCCACAGAAACACTTGTGCGGTACACCAGGAGTGGTTTTAAATGGTGGAGATAATTACTTAATTCAAGCTGTAGCAACTGGCCAAGTAAACATGTAGCAGCCAGGAAGCTATTAGCATGATTTTAAGGCAATTATTCCATTAGTGTTTAATAGCCTCCAATTAGTCTTCTCTATCAAAGTTTGAAATGTCTTTTTTTCTTACAAAAATTCTCAGTGTTGAGAAATGCAGAAAGGTACTAAACCCGTTTTAAACCTGGTTTTCTATTTATGGATCTACCAAACCTACTTTACAGGATCATGGGGATATTTAGGAGTGTAGATTTAGTGAAATATATCATGTTCGTTTCCTTTTTGCTCAGAAGTATTGAGATGAGAATGGAAGGCTTTGCAGGGGATCCATTTTGAGTATAATTCTGAAAGAGGTTGGAAAGCACTGGAAAATCCTTTGGTATCTTGTTGTAGGTCAAATATGCCTCCCAAAGGTTCATGTGTAGGAGGGTGGGAAATCCTATGATGATAATTGAAAGGTGGGGCATTTAGGAAGTGATTTGATTGTGAAGACTGTACCCTCATGAATGAATTAATCCATTGCTGGCTTAATGGGCTATAATGGTTTCATAAGGAGAGCAAATGAGAAGCGTAGCTCTCTCTTGCTCAGCCTATTTGCCATGTGATACCCTGTATTGCTATAGAGAGTCACCACCAAGAAAAGGCTCTCACCAGAGTTGTTCCCTGGACTTTGGACTTCCCAGCCTCCAAAACTGTAAGAAATAAATAAATTCTATTTCTTTATAAATTGCCCAGTTCCAGGTATTCCGTTATAAACAGCAGAAACAAACTGATACACACTCCAATGCAGTCCTCTTTATGCCTCTACTCTAAAATCACCAGAATACCAAAGTTTCTGAACTCAGATTTTCACCTTGTCCCAGGGAGAGGAAAGGAAAATCTACCTGTTCCTGATAATGCCTACTTCCTTGTCTCTTCACCCTGGTTAGCACTTGTTGCTGCTGAATCATCCAGATACAAATCTCAAAGCCCTTCCCTCCAAAATTCCTAGGAGATCTTCCCTAGATCCAGTTTAGGGTCAGATCACCGAACTGATAGGCCATTTGCCTTCACTGAACTTCAGTTTTTTCACCTGTGAAATGAAGTTAATAGTACCAACACTGCCTGCTTCATGGGGTTTTTGGAAGTATTAAGTGAGCTGATATTCATGACATGGCTTTGGAAAGTAAGGTATTACAGAAATTAAGGTAGATTCAAACATGGTGTCATACCATCCCTCAGAACTAGATATGTGAACTTAGGCTTTTAATCTTTAGAGTCACCTCTCAGAAGGCTGGCCTCATGGTCCTTGCCCTTCTTACCTTCTATGTGTACAAAAACAAGTGAGATCATGTGATAGTAAATGTCTAAAAACTAAATCATCATCAATGAAGGAATGTGAATGCCTGTGAAAGTGAGAGTGGAATTTTGCCAACAAAGTTGTGGACTTCTACTGTCTCCTTTAAAAGAGCAACCCCCAGGTTCACCCAGGTAGCAGTGTAAGTGCAGAGTGGAGAAGCTGGGTTGTTTTTTTTCCTGGAGATCCCTGGGCCCTTGGGAAGCTATTTGTTGAGGGGTAAAAGGAGAAAACCCCTTCTGTGAAGGGCATTCCTAGGGTAACTTGTGCCTGTCATAGCTACGAAACACCCACTTGAAAAACAACCATTGATTTGAATTACTGACCAATTCCAGCATTGTTGGTTGGAGCCTCTTGAGATTTTCAAGAGAACCCTTCTTTTTCGGTTTTTGTTCTTGGTTTGGGTTTTTGTTTGTTTGTTTGTTTGTTTGTTTGTTTCCTTATTGTGTTTTCCCCCAGTTTCTGAGAGTGGGCACTGGATGGGGCAAATCAAGAGGAGGTTGACCAGAGGGTTGAACCTAATAACCCAGCTCAGTTCGGGGCAGGGAGTGGACTCCAAATCAGTAATTTGCCCTCCAACCCGGTCCTGGAAAAATCAGGTGTGTGCTCCCTCAGCCCAAGTCCACAGCCAAATTGGTAATGAAGTATGGCCGTGTCCCCAGCTGTCACAGTCGTAAACTGTCCTGAAACGACCCTCTCTCCTGGATACCTGAGCTAGTGGCCGCTGTGCGCTCCCGCCCCGGAAACCTGCCCAGTCTTCTGGTCCAAGTCGCGCACGCCATTCTGAAGCTTCTTGATCCCTCCTGGCTCTTCCTCGCTTTGCCAGCGCTTTCTTTCTTCCACGGTGTCTGGACACCCACCGGCTCAGTCACCTTTTCCCTACCATTTGCCTGTTAATCCCAGCCCTCCGCTGCTCACGCAGGTTCCCCTGCCTGGCTTCTGTCCCGAGCCCCCAAAGCACCGCCGGCCAGGGGTTTTTTTCCTGACCCGGGAGCTGTACGCGGCTCACACGCACTCGGACCAGACCCCGGACGGCGGCCACTCGACCAGGCCCTCCCGGTCCACGCCGACGCCCACCGGCAAACGGTGCCCTCTGCCCTCGCCCCCTGTAGCTCCCTGTCAAGGGCAGCGATCACGCGGCCGCAGGTCCCTGAACTTTCATCACCCTTCGCGCAGCGCTTTGTCACTTCAAAGGAGACTGGGGATGGATATGAACGACTCGGATAGGTTCTAACCTAGAATCTAGTAAATCCTCTCAATTCCGTGCCAGGGATGGACTCTGAGGTCCACGCGTCGGAGCCGAATCCCCGAGATGGTGTCTCGCGCTCACCGCGCTCACCGCGCACGGTCACCCCCAAACCTAGAAATCGTCCCCACTCCTCAAATCTGCACGAGGAGGGGGACACGAGGCGCCACCCTGGAGCCCAGTTTCTCCCCTGCTCCTGCCCCAGCCCTGCGCAGACAGCCTGCTCCAGAAGCCCGGGGGGGAAAGCAGTCACCTTGACTCCTGGCGCCAGGGTCCACAGAGGTTTGGAAAATGCCGGGAAACCCGAGGCTCCCAGGCACATGCTCGCCTTGCCTGAGACCCACCCCCGAAGACGAGTTTCCCTCCCGTGGGCATCGTGGCAAGTTACCACTTGGTGGCAGATAAAAGCAGGGCGGGGCAGGTGGAGCGGGCGCCCGGCGCCCAGCCCGCAGCGTCTGCGCGCCTACCTGGGATGGCTAGATTGGTGAGGGGTATGCTGTGAATGCTCTCCGGTAGAGTTGCCATCCAGTCGGCGAATTTCAGCTCGTTTTTCCCCTGAGACGAGGCCATCGTGCCGGTCGGCGTGCCGCGCGCTGGTCCCAGCACTCCCCGGGCAGGCTGGCAGGCTGGCAGGCTGCTGCTGCTAATCCAATGTTTGCTCCAGCCCCGCTAGAGTTTACACTCCGCTCTGCGCCACACCCACAGGATGGCGCAGACACATGCTAATTTTAATAATTATTCAAAACACCCCATGCTCCCTCCGTGCCTCGCCAGACTCCGCCAAAGCTTTTGTTCCTGACGTCCGCGCTCGGCTCCCTCCGCTCCCCCCTCCCTCCCTGACTCCCTCCTCCCGTCTCATCCCTCCCAGGCATCTCTGCCTCTCTTCCCCATTCTGCAGCTTTCCTTGGCTTCTTCTTATTATTCCTTGATTTTTTTTTTTAACTTGATTCATCAGCTGCCTTGTCCATGGGCTTGCTTGGTCCTTTGGTGTGACTTCCTGGTCCTGTTTGTGTGAAAAGCAGTCTTGCCGTTGAACCTAAAATCCTAGTAGACTTTGGGATGTTATTACCTCCTGAGGAGGAGACTGTCATGCTGGCTTTCAGGACTTTCCATTCTTTCCAACGAGCTTTCCTTTTTGTGAGCTACAACAGGTCATGCTTTTCTTCAGCCACAGCCCTGCTCCTGAGGAAATGGTGGTCTTTGTTTATCATTTGGCCTAATTTTTGAAATAACTGATATGTGTGGTGTCAGTGAAGGGCAGTATGTTTTAGGTGGTTCCTACTTGTCCTTGGTACCCTGCTCCAGACACTTCAAGGTAAAGAAGCACTTTGTCCCATCATTTCCCAGATCATGAGAAATCTGTGTTATTTCTATGGAGAAAGCTGCCTAGGTCCTCTCTGACAGTTTCATGACTCTCAGAGCAAAACAGAAGCCTGAGAAAAATCACCACATCTCCCAGTGACATGCTGTAATTATTGACAGTAGCATTTGGTGGAAAGTATTTGGCACCATTAGAAGTGATCTATGTGATTGTCTGGATTTTCATTCCTTGGCAAACTAAAAGATGTGCCTCTCTCAAGAGAAATCACTCACTGAGCCTCCAAAGAACTGACTGGGTCCACCTGCTCTCAGATCAGAAAGAGGAGAGAGATGAAGTCTGACAAATGTGATGAGACCAGCAGTGGCCTAAGTAGGAATGTATAAGAGATGGACTGAACATATGCCAGGCCTTTGTAACCCAGAGAATGGAGGCTCAATAAAGGTACTTCTGTTCTTTCATCCAGTGGTGTGTAAATCCTTCTTTTTGCAAAGGAAATGCTATTAGTTTGGGGAAATAGGAAATCAGGGTAGGAGAGAGAGCTGTGAAACATGAGCATAATCATTTTAGTTTAGTAAACACATTTAATGCTAAACCGCATTTACAAAGATGAAGAAAACCCAGAACCTAGCTTATTTTGTACAAGGCTGCTGAGCCCAGGGAATATCCACCACCAAATGGGGAGCACTACAGGAAAGATAAAGAGAGGAGAGATAATGCCTTATCATTGTTATCAAATTTTCCATTTGCCCATAGATTCAATTTATAGCTCCAAGAGGACATGATAGTTTTATTTTTAGGGATGAGAAAGAGATGTTTTTTGGATTTTTTTTCCGAAGTCCTTATTATTTATGCTAATACAATAAAAACCCACATATTCTTTTAATTAGGATGAGAATTTATCTCACTATAGGATTCCTGGTCAATAGACCTACAAATAGCACGCTTCTGGCTAATGGTGTTGCTCTCAGCACACAACTACAGGGCAACGAGAAAAGTTCAGATCCAAGTCAGCTGCTCTGCCTCTGAGTAGATTGGGCAAATCCTCTAGTCTCTGCCAGCCCTAGCTGTCTCCATTTTAAAATGGTTATAATAACTCAGAGATTCATGGCAAAGCCTCCAGGAGAGACTATATACATATGTTTATTAAGATAACAGGATATGTGTATTTACCTTTTTTGTCTTTGCTATCCTCATAAAGTATTCATTTTCAAAGAGTAAAATAATTATTGAATTTAAGGAATGTTCTTTAATATGATACACTTTAAAACATGCCCTACTCAAATGTGTTGAACTTATGTGTCCCTAAAAGGTTACAAAGCATTTTTTTAAAAATCAAACCATGTTAAATGTTGAGGAAAGTTCTATACACTGCCTTTCGGTAAAGCAAACAAACAGTACTTTCTCTGTTTTATCTGCTTTAATTTCAAGGTTTTTGATGTAGTGGTTTAGCATAAATCATCATTCTCTGCATGCAATCCACTAGAAAAGACAGGGCTGAAAGTCAATAGTTCTGAATTTATTTCCCAGCCTTGTAATCAATATTTTGGGCAATTTTATGACCCAGTTCCCCTATCTTTTTATCACCAGCCCTGCTACTATTTACTAAATGACGTTAGGAAAATCATGTAATTTCTCTGAGCTTTAGTTTGGCCAGTGTATTAGTCAGGGTTCTTCAGAGAAACAGTTGTATATATAGAGAGAAAGAGATTTATTTTAAGAAATTGGCTCACATGATTATAAGAGCTGGCAACTCTGAATTTGCTGGGCAGGACAGCAGGCCAGGAACTCAGGAAGGATTTTGATGTTGCGGTTTTAAGGCAGAATTGTTTCTTCTCCAGAAAACTTTAGTCTTTGCTCTTAAGGCCTTCAACTGATTGGAAGTAGCTCTCCCACATAATAGCAGGTAATCTGCCTTATTCAAAGTCAAATGATTGGAAATGTTAATCACATCCACAAACACCTTCAGGGCAATAGCTAAACTAGCAGTTGACCAAACAACTGGGCATCGTAGCTTAGGCAACTTGACACACAAAATAAACCATCAAACCCACTGGCAAACTAAACTAGAAGTTGCTAACAATCTCTAGGGCATCTTTTGACTCTATTTTTCTGTAATTCTGTTTCCTTTGTGATTCTTTCTCACACATATAGATGCTGGAAATAGCAAGAGGATAAGCATAAGTATTTACTTTAGATTTTTAATCTATGCAAACAACGCAAGGTATAGATCAACATGTTTACCTCAATAACACAGATGAGCAAATACTAATGATTTTTATTGTGGTGTTGATAGTAGCCTACTTCTAAAAGACTCAGACTTTTTTCAGCATAAATGGAAAGAGGAAAATGTTATTGCAGTGGCTTCATGCATCCATTAAAACTTGTTCATGTAATCCTCTACTATTCATGAAATTTACACTATGCAGAGCTCACTAATGTTGCTAATCATCTGGAACATTTTCTTACTTCCTATCCTTTTATGGGTGCACATATCCACCCATAAAAATGCATGGCTCTTTGTTAAGTATTTTCTTTCACTAGTTTATAATGTTTCTTAATTGTTAGAAATATATGTTTTATTTTTTCAACTAAACTGATTTTGAACTATGTTCTGAAAACCAAGAATTCTTATAGGCCAGAAAACATTAAACACATTTTAGTTGAATAATACTTTGAAAGAGGAGCTCTTCTTAAAATGATTCAACCAAATTATTAAAAAACACAGTATTCAGAAATATACATTTATAGAGCCAAACTTAAAGAAAACACGTACAAAAGGGCAATAATTTTTTTTAAAAAATTAACTATTAATAATTAATGCTTTTTTACCATTCTTTACAACTCCTACCTAGATATTCCATCCAAAGAACTTTATCATATTTTAAGTACAAAAAGGTTTTTGGACTTAAATTCAAAGTAGAGAAAGTGATAACCCCCTCTTCCCCCATCATTTTAACCCTGTAGTTTTCCATTTTACCCCTCTTCTTTTCCCCTATATCTACACTTTATATGTCAGCCCAAAATCAGCTAATTAATACTCACTGAATAAAATTTAGTGGGTGGGATCACTGACTATGAAATCTGAAGACATGGATTCATATCCAGGTTTTCTCAGTTAATTACTGTGTGTTTGTTGGTTTTCTTATCTAAAGTGTAAAGAGTTATTATTTCTTCCTGAAAGCGGGGAAAGGGAAGATGCTATGAAGCTTAAATAAAGTAAGGAACTTAAAGTTTATTGAACAGAATGGGAGCTCAAAAATCTATAGTTTATATTTATGCTTCTTGCTATCGCTATGCCTTTGCTCATGCATAAGGAATGTACTTTATGCTTTCATCTGTCAAAATCTTGTCCATACTAACTAAATCCTCTTTGGAAATTCCCTTACTATCCCTAAGAATAAGTACTCTCCCTTCCTTTGCACACTCATTGCAGTTTGTTAGCAGCCACATTGTAGTGTGTTTCTAATTCCCTAGCTAGTCTTAAAGCATACCTTATTATGTAGCCAGGGATGGTATTATTCAATACGGTATAATGCATCTCACAGTGCCTAAGATAAAATAAAGGTTCATTCTAATCATTTATTTTACTCACTTATTTCATAAATATTTATTGTCTATTATGTGCTCTGTCCTAGAGAGAAAACATAGAGCACTAAGTCCCTGAACTCTTTGAGTTCATGTTTCAGGCATAAAGTGGCAAATGGACAAATAAATAAATGACTTGGCTGCATTTCTCACCTCAATGGCAAAAACCCTCCCTTAGCATGCATATTTTTAGCACTTCACTAAGTAGCAAAGCACCACGGACTTACACCCTAGTTTTGAAAATACATTTTGAAAGATAAATTGGTTCAGAATTGTTTTGCCTCCTTACACTATTTCCCCTAATCCTTCCCATCTTTATTGCTATCTTGATAAGGTTAGTGGCAACACTCAGAAATAACATGATATACTCCTCTAGAGTTCCAGGGATCATTACTACAGAATGTTTGATTTCTCAGAGTGTAAGGATTGGGGGGGGGGGGGGGTATTCTGGAAAGAAAAAGGAAGACTGTTTCAGGTTCAGAATCAGAAAAATCCTAGAGCTGCTCTACTCATCACTGCTGAAAACTTGGAACCATTTTACATTGGGGGGGGGGGGTGGTATTCTGGAAAGAAAAAGGAAGACTGTTTCAGGTTCAGAATCAGAAAAATCCTAGAGCTGCTCTACTCATCACTGCTGAAAACTTGGAACCATTTTACATCAATGCTCATAGAAGCATTATTCATGGTTGCCAAAAGGAAGAAACAAGCCAAATATCCATTGACAGACAAATGGATAAACAAAACATGGTATATACATACAATGGGATATTATTCAGTCTTGAAGAGGAATGAAATCTACTCATCACTGCTGAAAACTTGGAACCATTTTACATCAATGCTCATAGAAGCATTATTCACGGTTGCCAAAAGGAAGAAACAAGCCAAATATCCATTCACAGACAAATGGATAAACAAAACATGGTATATACATACAATGGGATATTATTCAGTCTTGAAGAGGAATGAAAATCTAAACCTACTACAATGCAGATGGAACTTGAAGACATTATACTAAGTGAAATAAGCCAGACACAGAAGAACAAATATTATATGATTCCATTTATATGAGGTATCAAAAACAGTTAAACTCATAAAAACAGAAAGTAGAATAGTGGTTATTAGGGGCTGGACAGGGAAGAATGAGAATTTATTGTTTCATGGGCATAGAGTTTCAGTTTAGGATCGTGAGAATTTTTGGAGATGGATAGACAATGGTGGTCATTGCACAACAACATGAATATACTCAGTGCCACTCAACTGTGCACTTAAAAATGGTTAATCTTATGTTATGAATATTTTACTACAATAAAAACAAATGACCATTGACTGTTGGATAGAAGGACCATACTTGTTTTATCAATTATAATGTTCCCATTGTAACCATTTAGCAATAGTTTATCCTCCAGACAATGACTATCAGGAACACACCTGAGGCTGAACAAATTGATTTTATTGCTCTTTGCAGTGAGGGAGAAAGCACGTCAGGGGAAGCCTGGGACATCTCAGTAAAAGAGTGTTAGAAAGAATTTATAGGATTTAGGCTTGTGTTACATAATTTGGGGGAGGATTTAAGGAAGTGGGGCTTTGTTCTGATTTGGATGCTGTCAGAAGGTGGGGAAAGGGTAATTCTATAATTGACTATTATAATAAATTTTATCTAGGAAGAAGAAGGACTAGACTTGGGCTAAATATGTAATTTGTAAAGAAGCAAGAATTATTTATTAGAGTAGGAGGATAAGAGGTCATATTTTTGGCATGGACAATATCAACGTGTTGACTATTTTTAGGCACGATTACAGAGGGTTCATATTCTTTTTTGATTCATCTAAGTCACAGTTTGAAGTATGTCTAAGTTCAACACCAACGCCTGGCCGATAGAACCAGGAGAGCTCCTACATGCCAGGGTCTATTTTGCTCTTTCTCATCAACAAGTAGAAGCACATAGCCTAGTTTAATTTACTTGAGGTTCTAAGAGTTTTAATCTAGGGGCTGGTCGGTTGGCTCAGATGGTTAGAGAAATGCCTTATTGTACCAAGGTCAAGGGTTTGGATCACTGTACGGGCCAGTCGCAAAAAAAAGGCAGGGCGGGGGGGAGGTCTTATTCTAGTGATAGATGTCATTGGCAACTTTGAAATGTTTTTCCCACCAAGGACATTTTTTTACTTATACTTTATTGCAAGAGTAAGTTGATGCAATAAAGTAAATTGCCTTTTCTTTATTGTAAAATATATGCCTGTGTGTGCAAGCTCATGGGTGTTCTTCACAAGTATGCCCTGCAAAATCTTTTGTATATTCCTACCACTCTCCAATAGTCTCTTAGCTACACAGAACAAAGATAATATCTGCTGCAGGGTAAATTCCTCAATTTGCATTTCTTTCCAGTCTCTTCTTGCAAACTCCAAAGGTAATCATGTGTAGCTAGGGCTGTCTGGCAAGCACAGGTAATGCTGTGGGACACCACTAACACCTTAGAGAAAAAGATTGAGAAGAAAAGTCAGATAATGAGCTCTCAGTCTAGCCCTAGTCCTAAAACTGCAGATCAGCCTGTGGAAGAGTGTCAGAAATATGGGCATTGTGTGAGAGTCAGGACAGGTGTCTGGCTGTTCAGGGATCTTTGAGCAATGCTCAACACTGGAAAACAAAAAATAATTAGAGACCATGACTATTTGTGATTATTCACTTTTCTGGCTATCAGTCTAGCATCATTTAAGACTACAGCTTTACCTGAAAAAGAATAACTTTACATGTTAGATAGTCGTCTTCATTCAGCACTAAACCTTTCTTTACTATTTTATGTAACCCTTAATTCTTAAATCTCATTTTTTTGTTTTGTTTTCAAGATATAAACAAATAATTTTAAAATTGAATCTACTCCTAATGCTTGGGTTCAATGGCTCAAATGTAACAATGCATTAAAGAAATGCATTGTTACATTTCCTTTATTTGTTAATTCCACATTATTTATAGCACCTTGGCTTTTGTTAATTAACAATGTAATATTTGGCCACACTACTCCTGTCAAAGAGTTTATAAGGGTGAGAGTAGGGTGGGAGAAAGCAAAGCAGAATGCATTTAATTTTTTCTTCATCCAATAACGGAAATTATATTTTAAAAAAGATTAGTTACATTTTCAGAAACATGAAAATACAAAACATAAAAAATAAAATAAAATGCTCAGATCCTGCATTTGTTTTTGTAAACACAGGAATGTAAGGCATTTTCCACCTAAGTCATAAGCTACAAAAGCTCTGAGTAGCTGTCCACAACTCCAGTGCTGAACACAAACAGATTTATAATTTGCTTTGTACATGTGTTTATCATGTCCTGCTATTGTAAGCCTGTGACTATACTATTATGGCCATGAATATTAAACATTTTCTGCTTCACAGCCATGGGTAGATTTTGGCTTCAAGTCTTTTTTTTTTTTTTTT
>NW_007736384.1:1696-6134 GCF_000696425.1 Galeopterus variegatus | reverse complement strand
TTTTTTTTGTCCTTTTTCAAGACCGGCCGCACCACACTCAGCCAGTGAGCGCTGTGAGCACACCGGTCATCCCTATATAGGATCTGAACCCACGTTGGGAGTGATGCTGCGCTCCCAGCGCCACACTCTCCTGAGTGCGCCACGGACTCGGCCCTAAAGATCTTTTTACTGTTATAGAGAAATGACATATTTCTAAGACATAGAAATTCAGTCTATCTAATAATTATCTAATATTTGCTTTGAGTGCTAAATTACCATATTTGGAATCAAAGTATCTTTGAAAGCTTCTATGAAGAGCTTATAAACAAACTTGCCTTTGCACACACTACAGAAAATGTTACAAAATTTACACTACATTAAATAAGAGCAAATTATTGTTGATAAGAGATGGCTTAGGAGCAACTCTCCTGGCCCCAGCAAAGACAATTGTGGACCCAGAAGAGACGAATGCCAAAATCTATCATAAATCACATAGCAACTGACACGTCCAAAAGCATACTGCAAAAGCCTCAATGCCTTATTTCCCTGGATGAGTGATTTTAACTTATGAAGCACAGTGGAAGAGAATAGGACAGATGAAAAAATACACCCAAAGAGGAGATCTCCACATACACATCATTGTGGGATGAGGAAGTTATGGAGTTACATCCCTAAAATAGAAAAATTAGTAAGCATCAAACCTCCAAATTAATGAGTTTGGCAGAAAACCCACATGGTCAGGGCACTGAAATTGACACACTTCTCAACGTGAATAATGCTGGATTGCAGACACAAAAAAGTCACAAGACGAATAAGCATCAAACCTCCAAATTAATGAGTTTGGCAGAAAACCCACATGGTCAGGGCACTGAAAATTGACACACTTCTCAACGTGAATAATGCTGGATTGCAGACACAAAAAAGTCACAAGACGATTATTGATTTTGCATGAAAATTGAACAATGCAATACTTAAATTTATGGTTAAGTAATGTGGCCACCTGCAGGCTGTCAAACAACAAAATACACTGGTATATACCGGCTAGTAACAAGGAAGCTATTTTCTATTTAAAATAATTTATAATGAGGAAATTACAACCCAGTATCATCATACACTTTTTGTAATTATAAAACTTGAATTCTTCACAGATGATGATTGTTCGTATAATTTTCCACAAAGATGTACCTCATTATTAACTTTGATTAATGATACTGAAAAAGAATACTTCTACTATTATGATTTTTTTAAGCTGCTGTTGCTCTCTTTCACAAACATTAACAAATCTGAGATGTGGCTCTTGGTTTTTCCCTAAGAGATACAGGCGTTGGTAAATTCAATGCTAGAAAAGAGTGGGCTTGAAATGACTGTAGTTTATCACAATGTCTATAAAGGGGATTGGAAAACCTTCACCTAGTCGAAAACCATTTTTAAAAATTATACTACATAGAGTTGGGAATAATAAGTTAATGTGAAGAAAGCACATTTTTATATGCAATTTTTAATGAAGTGATTTGACAGTAGGACATTTGTTAATAGTAATGGGAAAAAATATAAACACTTTAAAAATTATGTAGACAGATTTTGCATAAGACAGATATTGGCAGGTCAGTTAATTAGTCATGTAATGCAATGATTTCAGACCAAGAAAGGATAATTTTAAGTATCTGTCACTGATAAACATTAAAAAATTTTAATATTAGCATATACACAAGCCTGTGTAATTTGTGCTGTGAGCAATGTCCTGGAGAAGGAAGCCAAGGAGAGAAAAAACACTAGAGGAAAAACATGATAAAGGATGAAATGAAGTGGCTGTAAAATAAATTATGAACTTTTGGACCATTCTTTACAACAAAACAGAATAATTGAAATTTGGAAAATTTTCAGTAAATACAATTATTGTAGAAAATTTGACTGATTAGTTTGGATCCAAGTGCCAAATCTGGCACTCCTAGACTCTTGTTTATTTGATAACACTGATTAGCATGTTACTGTTCATTTTATTTCCTGTTGTATGGATACTGCCTAAAGCTACCCTCTAACAAAACACGCAGGTGAAAATGGGATGATTCATTCAATTATTCAGTCATTTTGCCTATATCAGAAAGGTCTGAGTTTTTCTTTCTTCGTTTTGATATTTTGACAGAATATATCATTTCAACAGAAATCAAACCCAAGTAGTAAATTTTTGTTTTAACAAGGACATATGGCAGGCCAAAAAAGGGTGGGAAATAGCATAGTAAAAATATTTTTAAATATTTTAAAAATAGTATCAGAAAATATAGAATTTAGAGGAGCAAATGATGGGTCTGGAGCGAGCATGCCAGAGGACAGAGCGAGCCTGAGAAGTGTGCGCTGTGCTGCCAGAGTACTATTTGCATTTCCAAGAGCAACAAAAAACAAATAAATCACTGATCAACTAATCTACAATGAAAAAAAGCAANCCCTCGGCAGGAGCGCTGCCGTGCTCCCAAGCGGCGCACTGTAGCAGTGCACCACCAGGCCGGCCCGGCTTCAAGTCTTTTAAAATATTTTATCATGAAACATTTCAAACCCCAAAGTGGAGAAAAGATTCAATAAACCTCAATGTGTCCATCACTTAGTCTCAATAATTATCATCCATGAGGAATTCTTATTTATTTTCACAGACATCATGTTCAAATTGGACTATTTTGAAATAAATTTTACATATAATAACATTTAATACATAATATTTCTATGTATTAATTTAGTCAAGCAATTAGTCAATTCAGACTTCTAAAATCACCAATGATTTTAAATGCTTGAATAAACTGACTGAAATTTTTCTAACAACAGATTGGTAACCTAGATACAATATAAATGTGAAGCTTTGAATCCTCTCTTACTTAACTCAAGTTGTACATAAGGAAATAAGACTTTTATCATAGGGAAGTTGTAAAAAGTAAAATTAAAACTTTAAAAACATAGACCAACCTAAATTCAAACTATGCACTCTGGTTGTTTAATTACTATGTGCATACATTGTTGAAAAGATAGTCAATTTTCTTGTATTTATGTGTGCCATTGTAATCATTGCATTTATCCTAAATAATAAAGCCTTTCTCTTTTAAAATGATTGAAGCTTGCATATTTTTATTACAATGTTAGTCCCTTTTTTAAAAAGGAAAAGAAAACACAAATATCTCTAAAAATCAAACCTAGGAACTAGACCTCATTTTTCTTGCTACACACCAAGTAATCCACATAACTTCTAAATTCTTTTATTATGTATCACATTTACATAAGACATAACATTGTTTGCCTTTTCCATATAGGCAACAAAATAATTTAGTTACTGCCTTCAGCTTGAAAATAACATTTGACAATACACAAAGAATAAATTTGCAGATGTCTTTGTAAATACATATAAAGATCTTTTTTTTTTTTTTTTTTTTTTGTCCTTTTTCAAGACCGGCCGCACCACACTCAGCCAGTGAGCGCTGTGAGCACACCGGTCATCCCTATATAGGATCTGAACCCACGTTGGGAGTGATGCTGCGCTCCCAGCGCCACACTCTCCTGAGTGCGCCACGGACTCGGCCCTAAAGATCTTTTTACTGTTATAGAGAAATGACATATTTCTAAGACATAGAAATTCAGTCTATCTAATAATTATCTAATATTTGCTTTGAGTGCTAAATTACCATATTTGGAATCAAAGTATCTTTGAAAGCTTCTATGAAGAGCTTATAAACAAACTTGCCTTTGCACACACTACAGAAAATGTTACAAAATTTACACTACATTAAATAAGAGCAAATTATTGTTGATAAGAGATGGCTTAGGAGCAACTCTCCTGGCCCCAGCAAAGACAATTGTGGACCCAGAAGAGACGAATGCCAAAATCTATCATAAATCACATAGCAACTGACACGTCCAAAAGCATACTGCAAAAGCCTCAATGCCTTATTT
Organism: Galeopterus variegatus; assembly: GCF_000696425.1. NCBI lineage: Eukaryota > Metazoa > Chordata > Mammalia > Dermoptera > Cynocephalidae > Galeopterus > Galeopterus variegatus. The sequence goes on along the minus strand of NW_007736384.1, from coordinate 2,225 downwards.
CCCTGGATGAGTGATTTTAACTTATGAAGCACAGTGGAAGAGAATAGGACAGATGAAAAAATACACCCAAAGAGGAGATCTCCACATACACATCATTGTGGGATGAGGAAGTTATGGAGTTACATCCCTAAAATAGAAAAATTAGTAAGCATCAAACCTCCAAATTAATGAGTTTGGCAGAAAACCCACATGGTCAGGGCACTGAAAATTGACACACTTCTCAACGTGAATAATGCTGGATTGCAGACACAAAAAAGTCACAAGACGAATATTGATTTTGCATGAAAATTGAACAATGCAATACTTAAATTTATGGTTAAGTAATGTGGCCNGCCATCTTCGCTTGGCGCGGCTCCTCACTGAGCCGTGCCACTTGTGTGCCTCAGCGCGGGGTGCCCCGGGGCCTGTGGACCGGCCACCAATCCCACTCCACCCGTGGATCTCTGGTGGGGCTTGTGGTGTAGGGAGCCCCCGGCCAGCGTCGGGAGGGCAGGGAAGAGGATCCCGGCCAGACTGTCACTCCACCACA
>NW_007736384.1:0-773 GCF_000696425.1 Galeopterus variegatus | reverse complement strand
CTGGGGCTTAAGCCCCAGGTAAACTCCCTGCTTCCATGAGGCAGATACCATCTCCATGGCCTTCAGTTCGGAAAAACCCCAGACTGATTTCTGGTTGGGAGAGGGGTGACCGGGGTGCCCCCGAGCCCACTTGATCCTGCCGGAGAGCTGACAGCCTGAGGCTGCCGAGCCGGCTCATGCCGGAGGGATTCAAAGAGGAACTGTGTGCTGTGGGATCCTCCCCCATGGGGCTCGTGCCCTGGTGTGGGAGATAACTCAACCACACAGGGGGCTGCAATACCGGGGGGAAGGTGGGAGGCCCAGAGCGGACCTTGACCAGGGCCGCTGGAACGCCCACAGTGTCCGTGGCGGAGGCCTGAGACCCCTTTGAGGCTGGGCAGGGCTGAGAGATGAGCATTGCAGAAGATACGCCCCAGCCCTGTACTGAGTGCACAGAGAGGGGAGGGGTCCGGCAAAGGAGGAGGAGTCTCGGAAAAAAAGATGCGCCCTCCGGGAGGCCCCATCATGTGCACACAGAGAGGGGAAATGCCTGGAGAGCGAGGCGGAGACTTACAGATCTCACACACCCTGTCGGGCTGGCAGGACAGGATCCAGCTGCTAGGGCCAGAACTCAAGGATCAGGGAGAACTCCCAGAGCTGACCAGAGAGGAAACCTCTTGGTAAGGCCCAAGTCCCGAGGCAAACACACATATAGAACACTAAGGGCCATCTGAGCAGTCACAGAGAAGGCAAACCAAATTGACAAACACAGCCATACCTTAGTTAGCCAGAGG
>NW_007736383.1:61349-65153 GCF_000696425.1 Galeopterus variegatus | reverse complement strand
TTGGGGTTCATCACTGAGCAGAAGAGGCTTCTTTGGTGTTGTAAAGCTCTATCATGAGTGGCGGATGACTGAATCACAAGACCCCCTGCCCGTGAGGCGTGGTTACCCCACAAGGTCAAATTCATCAGAGGTTCCTCACAGCCTACTGAGATGTCTGGACCCCTAAAGATATGAGAATATTTCTATCCTGGAGGGTTGAGAGGCAAAGGGCCATACCACACTGAGGTTCTCTCCTTTTAGTCTTGTATTTTAATACTTATCTTCTCTTTGCCTTTCTTTCTCATATGTCATTCCTGTTGTCAACCCGTGTCATCCTTTTCTCTTTCACTCACATGCACAAATTTAGACACATTCTTACCCTTTTACATTTTTTAAAAACATATTCCAACTTTATTCTGCAACTTTCTGCTTACCATCTGCCTATGCCAAGTTTCTTAGCCTTGAACTTGGGCTCAACCTTGATATAGAACCTTCACTGTAAAGCCTGTAGTCAAGCATGTATGTGCCCAAGCTCCTCCATGTACAGTGACAATAGAACAGTGGCCATTTCCTGACTCCCTAGTGACCATATAGTGAATCAGCAAGCCCCCATGGCAATTTAGATCCTAATTATCTGGTTTTTATCACGGGTTAGGACAAGTATGAGGATGCAAAATTCTTTGACTAATTATTTCTGAACTACCAGGTCNTCGGTGATGGGACACAATAATCAACTACATTGTATATTGACAAAATAAAAAAAAAAAAAAAGAATTCTGTCTTGCTCAAGTCAAAGCAAATCCTGCAGAGTTCTCCTGCCCTCCGAGCAGGACAAGTCTCCTCCCGTGGATTCTGTGACTGTCAGCTTGAGAGGTCCCTAGAGCAGGGGCTGATGGCACATGAAATGGTCCTCCAAGAACTAAAGTCTAAGATCCATGCTGCAGAGCAGAAATATGCAAAGTCTCCAGAGAAAGGCAGACACCCCCGGTCAGCCATGATCAGATGGTAGCCTGTTACTGATAAAACTGACGATTGGCATTAGCACATTGACAGTAACTTATCTGAAGTAACAATTACACTGTTAAACCCTGCCTGTGACCAAGAAGGTGCCAGAGCATTTAATTTCTGCAGACTCAAAGAGGAGGGACCTAAAGCAACACAGGGAAAAAGAAGATGTGGCCGCTTCAAAGGACAGTGAGGGTTAGAAAGGAGCAAGCGGACATTCCTGGTGCGTCAGATGCACGTGCGTGTGCAAATAGTGCCCAGAACACCCCAGTTCCTAGGCCACCTTCACATGCACCGTCACTGCCTTTCTCATCAGAGTCTTTCGAGGGGGTGGTTATTTTTATCCTGATTCTAAGGCAGAACACTGAGTTTAGAGAACTTAAGGTCACAGACATAGTAGGTAGTTCAGCTGAGGTTAAAACCTTTTGTTCCAAAAGCCTGTGTTATTTGTATGTAAATTTCAATGTGCTTAGCACACCTTACCTGATGCCTTATTTACTTCAGGTATAGCAAGGTATTGTTACACATTAACTATTGATGAGAGACTTGAAGAGTGAGACCAACTGATCACACGGCTGGTTTTTATAACGACGTATTCTAGGATGCTCGTAGGTTTTCAGAACCTATAGAATGTGAGGAGCGTTGCTTTTCTCCTTTTAAATCTATGTGAATTTTTAACTATCCTATTCCACAGAGATAAGGCTTTTGCATAGGTGATCTGAGACAGTGAAGTTCTGGCAAGACTCTCAGAGAGCATATAACTCTGCAGACCTCTAGCGAGAGTGATTCCATTAATCATTTTTCCATTAATGATTCTGAGATTCTCCCAAAGTGTTTACCAATGAGAGCCAGAGGCAAAAGCAGTGGGTGGATCTGAAGGTTGGAAATGCTTCACACAATTAAAAAAAAAAACTGCTCTCCCAGGCACAGGAAAGGGCAACAGGACTTACCGAGTGATTATTCTCAAGAATTGCTGCTCATATTCTGTCTCTGCTAAGGTTATGATTTTTGTACTTGTTTAGCTTTGGAGGTGAAAGGAATACTTAAAAATAATTTTAAAAATAATAATTGTATGTTTACGTACAGATTTTACCTCCTTCTGTCCCCCATTCTCCTGCTTATCAGACAGAAGACAAGACCGGGTTCAAGTAGGCACCGTGGGTCAGGCCTGTTATGTTTTCTAGAATGAGAAATCCTTAGCTAGGAGACAGTCTATCTTTGTCACCCTGTACAATTGATGTAATCCTTCTGTGCAGTCTTCCACACCCTGGCCTTTACGTCTGTCACATGCAGCCACCCTTTAATCTGAACCGAGTGCCTTACTTCCACCTGGAGGTAAAACATTAATTGATAAAATGAAAATAACCCAAAGCGGCCGTCTTAATGCTTTGAAATCGCTCCAGCTGACAAGCCAACCCACCACTGAAAACTGCAATATCTACCTGCTTCCTTTGGTGAAGTGCCAGCTTCCACTCCACCAGAGTCTGATTTTCTCATTTTAGCTCAGCAGACTCTGGCATTTCCTGTTCTGAGTCAGAAGGGGCCAAGATGCTACCTCGAACACCAGCAATCTTGTTTTAGGTTGTTTTACATTTTGCTAGTATGTAAAGAAGAGGGGATGATCTAGGAAATAGGATATTCATCTTTGGACAACACAACTTTGCCTAAAAAGTAAAATAAAATCAAACCCATTGTACAAGTGATTATATCTGTCAGTGTGGTCTATTCCACAGAAATGGCAACTGATTAAAACAAGTCTTAAAGATAATTGTGACTATTCATTTTTTTCCTTTCATAAAATGGTAATAATATTTTTCTTTAACTCAAATATGTGAAAATATAAAGTAAGATTTATAACAGATTGTGAATGTCCAATCATAGGGGGGTAGATAAATAAAACAAAGGATATTTATAGGGTAAAATTATAGCATAATTAAGAGGTTTGACCTAGTTCTATGTGTCATAAATGTACAGATCTTAAAAACATAATTGACTGAAAAAAGGAAGCTGTGGAGCGGTGCATACAGTAGGCCACCAGTGTGAAATTAAAGCCTCCTCCAGGGAAGGTTATGGACAGATGATGGTAGAGGCAGCAGAGTTTTGGTGTCTCTTTGAATATCTACCAGAAAAGAAGAAAAGTACCTGGACAGCAAAACTGAAAGCGTGTAGGCAACAGTTAAAGCAAAGCTAGGAATCTCCACGAACCCCAACGTGCAAGGTGAGGACACGCCAGTCACAGCCACGAGATTAGCGAGTTATCAGTGTCTGAACTGGAGAGAGTAGAGGCGAGCACTGGATTTCTGAGAACAGGAGAGTCTCAAAATTACTGGCAGGTATTGATTAGAAAGTGCGGGGGGCCAATTAGAGAACAGCGGGAGACACTGGGAGGGGTGTTGTCCTCTGCAGCAGTGGTTAGTTCAAGAGGCTTGATGTCACAAGGGCTAGAGTGGTCTGGCACCTACAACTCTAGAAAGTGATGCACCCAAACTCCCTTCTGGAACAGGGTTCACACGGAGGAGAGACTGGTAGGTTTGGAATCAAAACTGAGCTAGATAGAAATAAGGTATAGAGAAAGTCCAGATAAATTGGGAGGAGGGGGCTGGCCCGGTGGCGCACTTGGTAGAGGGTGGCGCTCCCGCCGAGGGTTCGGATCCCATATAGAGACCAGTCCGCTCCCTGGTTGAGTGCGGTGCGGGAGCGACAACGAGGGTTGCGATCCCATTGCCGGTCGCGGTACGGGCGTGACACGGAGGGTTGCAATCCCCTTACCGGTCACGAAAAAAGACAAAAAAGGAGAAAAATAAATAAATAAATAAAATA
>NW_007736383.1:58779-59856 GCF_000696425.1 Galeopterus variegatus | reverse complement strand
TAAGATATTTAAAATGCTCAGGGGATGATGTTGTATGCCAAGAATTTTTACATCCAGAAAATACCCACTTTCAAGTATAAAGGGCAGAGTGAGATTATAGTCCCCACCTGCAAGAGCTCAGGGAGTACTGCTCCCATGAGCCCTCCTGAGGAATGGACGTCCTCAAGTGCTGGTGGTGAACGTTGATCACAGAGTTGCTGATGGAACCAAGCTGAGTGGGGTGGAAGGGAATGGGCATTACATGTAATGGCTGTGTGCACAGATAACATGGTACAATGACTAAAAGGGTGGAGAAATGGGAAAAGCATATGCAAAAACCAGTGTTAACTGCTCTCAGTAATTATAAAATATATTGATAATGAGAATATTGGAATTGATATTCTGACACTGTTATATGTGTCATGAGGGGTAGGTCAATGAGTGTGGGATAATTTAATTCTATCAGTCCCTTTGTCTTTGGCAATTAGGACTTTGTGTGGAAAGAAGATGCAGATATGATATAGAAGAGATTAAGATAAACATTGTGCAGTTACGATTTTGAATTTGAAGTGTCAGTATGAACCCAGATATTTTATCTTTAAAATTATGTATATAAATATATATACATATATTTTCTATCACTGTCCACTAAAGAGGCCTAGAGGGAGTGACCAACCAGTAGCAGAGTATTTCTGAGCATCCAGATTGTCGTCATGAAATACTATTTCCCACTAAAAGAAACGAGGTCTTCTAAGATAAAAGACTGATTTCAATCCGGGGCCTAGAGATGTCCAGGACAGGGTTGGAACACCTTGTCATACCAGTTAGCGAGGAAGCTGTCGAAGGTTACTCAAGCTCATGGCAGAAGGACTCAGGAGTTAACTGGAAGAGGCTGCCACTGGTCAACAATGGGACCATGTAAGCTTCAAAAAGATAATAATTGCTGGGGGCTGACCCCATGGCGCACTTGGGAGAGTGCGGTGCTTGGAGCGCAGTAGCGCTCCCACTGTGGGTTCGGATCCTATATAGGGATGGCCGGTGCGCTCTCTGGCTGAGCATGGTGCAGCTGGTCACAAAAAAAAAAAAAAAAAAAAAAAA
>NW_007736383.1:54203-58391 GCF_000696425.1 Galeopterus variegatus | reverse complement strand
CAAAAAAAAAAAAAAAAAAAAAAAAGATAATAATTGCAACTGACTGAAGCCCATAAGGTACGCTTAAATTCATGAGTGTGTGATGATATTTTAAAGAAAACGAATTGATTACTTTGAAATGATAATAGGAAAACAATGCATTATCTTGAAAACTAAGTAAAGAAAAAAAATCAAGTCATTTATCCTGTTTTTCCTCTACCAACAATACCACTAGGTACTGTGGAAAAAATATCTCTAAAACATGAGGATGATGTGGGAAAGCGTTTAATATATAATAATGAATAAATGGAATGAATGAATAAAGGAAAAATAATGAATAAATGAAAAATAAATAATAGATTAACACAATTTTGTAACCCCCATAAATTAATTGATTTTGTTATTGAGCATCAACAGCTGTTAACGTAACAAAAAGAAAAAAGAGAAGATCCCTTTTGGTGGCCTGCTGATGAAAGAAAACAACACGACTCATAACCTTGCCAAAGAAATCAAACTGGATCAAGCCTCTGGATCCAGCTGCCAGTTTTCAGGAAATACAGAGTACAGCAAAACATATTTAATTACTCCGCAGGAATGCAATCAGCACAGTCCAGACTGTGGGAAACGCTACAGGTCAAATTCCACAGCTAAACTACAAAGAAAAGAAAAAGATGGAAAGAAAACTTGTAGATTAAAATAGACTTAAGAGGCACATCAAAAATTTTAAAAGTGGGCAAGACTATGGTGTCTAGGGATGCCCAGTTGTGTGATAAAACTGTAAAGAACGTGAGAAAATGATTACCATAAAATTCAGGACTTTGTTCTTTGTGGTGGGTGGGGGGGTTTATGATGGGATGGGGCACGTGGATGAGATTTGGGAGGCTTTCTGTCTGTTCTTTTTTGTCCTAGGCTATGTTTACAAGGGTGTTCACCTTTCAGTAACTGACAAGGATATTCATCTGTTTTGCATGGTATTCTATATTTGTCCTGTTTTTACCAGGAAAAGGTTAAATAATCACTGACAGAGAAATACCACACATTGTTCATGGATTCCTACAAGTGAATGTGTAAGTATAAAATCTGACAGTAATGATGAGTAGTTCCTTCCAGGGAGGTTGGGGTGGGGAATGGAATTGGGGAAGCCAAAGGTGTTTGAAGTTGATCTGCCATGTTTAATTTCACAAAAGAAAGATTTGATCGAAATACAGTATATCAAAATCTTAGCAATGGTCAATTTGGGATGCTGTAAATGTATGTTTGTTTATTACCCCCTCCTATGCTTTACTTTTGAATTCTAAAAAATTTAGCCAGTGAATGCATATTGTGACCGCGTGCAATAAATTCTCTGCAAATGCTTGGGTACTATTGGCACAGTGTGTTGTAAGAATCAAAGACACAATTGCCATTAGTCCGACTACCTTACTTAGCAGGAAAAATAATGTAGGCATGCTTGACGCATTAGCTCCCGTTAAGTGAATAAAAATTTGACTCTCAAAGAAGTTTATTAATTTGACTGTTCACATTAACAGTATTCAATAAGGGAAATAGATTAACATTTTCTTTCTCCTGAGAGCAAAATATACAACTTGTTTGAACCACCAATCAGTTCCTTCTTTTGCAGGACGGATAAGGAACTTTATTGAGATTCAGTTGAAATCAGTGGAATGTTCCAGATTATTTTCCCAGTTGTGGGTTTTGAGATCAGTTGTCTTCCCACCTAAAGCTCTGTGTAGGGCCACGTGTGCATCTGGGTATGTGTATATCAGTCAAGTAAACACAAAATTATTGAAAATTATTGATTATTTTGACTTCTTAATACTTCGGGTGATGATCAAAAGATGGGCAAGTCATTGTTAATGTGACACATAAAGTGACAATTGGCCATTCAACATTTTACTTCTTAAGTGTCCACAGCAATTTCATTCTGCTGTGGTGGAAGATGAATGTCAGGGAGAAACTGCCTATAGTTTTGTTTTGTTTTTTAAATTTCTATAAGCCCCATAAGAATATCAACCCCCAGAAATAACACAATTGGATTCTCCCCCATAGCATGGGCAGAATATAGACTCACTCATGGTGACTCACGAGTGAAGAGACCGGCAGACCCGCAGTGTGGCCCTTCCCGTATTTACCAGGCAAGTAGCTGCACAGTCTCTCCATTGAAGCCTGGACCGTAGAGTTGTGAACTTCAGCCAGTTGTTCAATCACAGATACCACCAGCACACACCCTGCCAGGGAACAGAAGAACATGTCAGCAGGGTCACGCACAAAGACCAGCCAGGGGTCAAAGCAAAGAAAGCGTGTGTGCGTGTGCGTGTGTGTGTGTGCGTGCATGTGTGTGTGTGTGTCCATTCTCAAGGACACCAGCCTGTCCAAAGCAGAGAATTTTTGTTTGCTGTTTGTCTTTTGAAACCTACTGTGTGAATAAATGCACTGTGTTGTAGTGAAGACTGTCAGTATGGGGTTCAGAAAGTTTGTGGTTGTCAGTCCAGTTTTGCCACTTGTGAGCTATGTGACTTCGGGGCAGTAATTTAATCTTGCTTAATTTCCATTTCCTTTTGGTCAGGTGAGAAGGAGAGAGAATGCTTAAACGAGACAGTGCAAGGAAGACAGCCAGCAGAGCAGATGCGCCACAGACACCGGCTTCTCTCCTCCCACCCGCACCTCCCTTCCGCAGTGGATGGCTCTATAATGAATAGGATCATTCCCATCTTACACACTATCCTGTGTAGGGAGAGACCCAGGGTCAAATTTTTAATTTTGGAAAAGTGGTGGAAATTGCCTGGCATTTGAAGTTAGAAGACCTGGGATTGAGCCCTGACATTGTGATCACGTTCTCACCATCCAGCCTTTCTGAGCCTCGGGTTCCTCCTTGTGAAGCAGGTGATAACATGTTTCCTGTGGGGTTGCTGGGAAGACTAAATGAGATAACAGTGCAACTGAGGGTGCCTTTGAAATCATACCACATCGGAAAATATTCTCATAGCTACAAAGCACACTGATTAAAAGCATGTACCAATATGAAAAGTGTATAGAGAGAACCTTGGATTAAATTAGAAATATATTCCTTTCCCTACTTTGATGCATGATAAATATGAATGGCTAAAGCTGCTAGGCTAACATTACTAGATGGTTCTATCACCTACTTTGATCTACTGACCTGCTGGGGAAGCTCAAACCTCCTTTTTCCAAAGGAAAGGGGCGATTTTTCTTCCATACACAAGTGGTTGGTCAAAGATCAGTGAGTATGTGAGAAAAATTTGCTAGATCTCAATAAGAGAAGCGGAACAGATACTTACTAGCAGAGATTCATTTCTAAGGAGGCAAAGGAAGGCTTACATCCAACATGCANCCCACCAAGATTCCTTGAGGGAAGATGGCTGATAACAGATATGAACAATACAATTGGGCATTTCTAGACAAAAAGAAATAAAATCTTCTATAAAATAAGAGATTGCGCACAAAGGAATAAGACTTCCACCTTTCTAGACACGGCAACGTCTGATGATTCTTTGGCCTCGATTGTCCTGCCATCTCTCTCTGTATAAAGAGGGGCTCATCAGTTCCAAGACCATGTAATCTTGACAAGCACGGCCTTCCTGGGCTCTGAAAGCTCCTCCTTGCTGGTGCATTTACCACCATCAACTATCTCAACTATCAAGGTAGATTGGCTGTGTTTTTAACCTAATGCATGACACTTGAAGATTTTCTTACATTGCAATAAACTTAGTAGCTGATACTCATCAACACTTTATGCTCTAAAAAACATGTTCATGTATTTGCTTTATTTTAAAAATAATTTTTCAAAAATATAAGCACAATGCAATCTCATTTCAGGAAATTTAAAAAGTACGGAATAGTATAAGAAAAGATAATAAACACCATTCACCTCACCCAGAGATAGCCAATTTCACTTTTATTTTAAATATATCAAATACAAGTATATTTAACATATATGAATATTTTCGACATTTAGAATATACTTTTACACTCTAATTTTTGTCTCTGATAACCTATTAAGTTAGGCGGAGCTAAATTAGTCCTAACAACCGCAACCGAAAAACAAGGATAAGGAATTATGTTGCGATGTGATAAGAGGGTCAGGGTGGCAGAGTTGAAAAGGGAGAGGCTTTAAAAAACAGAACAAAATGAAGAAAACATGGGCTTAAACACTGAGCCAGATACAAACAACGTGACTTTTTTTTTTTT
>NW_007736383.1:40489-53491 GCF_000696425.1 Galeopterus variegatus | reverse complement strand
GCCAGTGAGTGGCCGGTCTGTATGTGGGATCCGAACCCTCGGCGGGAGCGCTGCCGCGCTTCCCAAGTGGCATACTGTAGCAGTGCGCCACCGGGCCGGCCCCAAACAACGTGACTTTGAACAAGTTCCTTTCCCTTCTGGAACTTCATTTTTAAGAGTTTAGAGTTAGACCATAAGTTCCTTGGGGGCAGGAATGGAGTTTAACCACCTCTAACTTTGAGTGCCTGGAACAGTGCCTGGAACAGAGAATGGAGACAAGAACGTTTCCTGACTCGACGTGAGCCGACTTCAGAACCCCCTGAGTAACATTCCAGTCCTCACTTGCTGGCGTTCTCACTAGGAAAGGGCTAACGGATGCAGTTGCTTCCCAGCTCAGTCATGTCACCCACGGTGCTTCTTCGCTGTTCCAGTCTTCACTTCTGGTGTGAAACAACCAGTGCCCTCTCTTGAGCCAAATGGCAGATTCTGTAGCAAAAGGTCATGATGTGCAGCTCACAATCAAAGAAGAACACAGCGGGGAATTTGTTGTGTCTTAGTCTGTTCCAGCTGCTATAACGAAATACCCTAGGCTGGGTAACTTATAAATAATAGAATTTATTTCTCACAGTTCTAGAGCCTGGGAAGTCCCAGATCAAGGTGCCAGTGGATTTGGTATCTGGTGAAGGCTCCCTCTCTGCTTCACCCGTGGTGCCTCTTCCTGGATCCTCAGGTGGCAGAAAAGATGAAAGGGTCAGGCAGCTCTCTGAAGCCTCTTATGTAAGAGCTGCCTTGGGTTAAATATCCCCCCAAAACTTAATTCTCACTGTAGCTGTCGAGGGCAGGAAATCCTATTGTGGTAATTGAAAGGTGGGGCCTTGAAGAGGTGATTAGATTGTAGGACCATGACATAGTGAATGGATTAATAATGGTGGTCAGGGGTGTTCTTCTGAGGGCTTTAAAAACAGAGTGAATGAGGAGGTTGCTCTCTCTGCTCTCTCGGCTCTGCCATTTTTGCAACGTGACACCCTGCTGTCACAGAAGTCACCACCAAAGAAAGTCTGCACCGGATGTGTTCCCTGGACTTTGGACTTCCAACCTCTGAAACTGTAAGCAATAAGTATTGTTTTTTTGAATAAATCACATAGTTCATGTGTTCTTTTTATAAGCAACAAAAATGGACTAAGACAAGGGCATTAATTGCATTCATGAGGGCACTTTCTAAAAGGCCCCACCTTTAGTACCACCACAGTGGGAATTAAGTTTCAACATGAAGTTTAGAGGAACACAAATATTCAAACTGTAGCAGACTGAGAACTTGCATGGCAATCACTTCCTACAGCGTCTTATCAATGAGCTGCAGCGCTTGGCACCCTGGGTGGACTTGAAGCATGGCAGGGTGGGGAGATTTGGAAGTAGAATTAGGTGACCTGGTGCAGACACCAAGCAGAGGAAATTCCGCTGCAGACTATGCCTGAGACCTAGCCTGTTGCTACTATGGTTTACACACCTTCTTAAAAATTGTGGAAAACCATGATTGCTCCATACCTGGTTTGATGCAGTTTTCAATTATCCAAAACATTTTCAACATGCACTTTTAAAGGAAAGAAGCAAAGGACAAATAGCCCAGGTGATTTAAGTGACTGGGGTGGAACAGGAGTAGGAACATTCTGGAACTGAACAGTTCTGCACACATTGGGAGGGCAGGATAAATATTTGTCATAAATAAGGTCAGGGAACATCTTGGGGTGAATATAGACTTCATGACATTTTCTTGTTGAGATAAAGTGATGCAGACGCACACAAAGACAATCGTGGGTTGTTGTGCTGCCTCGGTTTCCCTTAAGTGGCCAGTCTTTGAAACACTGGATATTTGGAGGGACCAGAATTAGCACATGTAACTTCATTCAGAGGAGAACCCCACACTCTGTGGCGAGCTCACTTTATTTCCACCACTCCCTCGAAGGGCACTGGCTGTCTGTGTGCTATTTTCTACCCTCTGCTCCTTTGTCATCGATTTCCTGTGAATCATTCAAGATCCTCCTCAAACTCCATAATTCTTGTGAAACCTCACCTCTTGCTGCAATCAGAAGTCACACCACCCTCCTCTCCACTGGTGCAGGACTACGTACTCACAGGCTTGGCCTGGTGTTAGGTGCTGCTCTGACTTTCTCTCCTCTCCAGACGTCACCTGCCTGAGGGCACAGTCAATGACTTGATCTTCCACCCTGGGCTCAGTACACACCAACTGGATGAGTGAAAGAAACAGTCATGGGAGATACCCTCTATGCCTGTGGAGAGCAGAACTGCCTCTTTGTGGAGACAGGCATGAAAAAGTGCTAGAAGGACACATGCATAGTTGGAGAAACTCTGCCAGGCACTCTCGTTTTTCCCTCATGGAGGCAAAAGCCACATATAAATTTCCCAAATATCAGAAATGTCTTCAAAGGAAGAGAAAGAATGCATTCAACCAAGAGTTACTGAGCACCTGTTCCTGGCAAGAAGCCGTGCTAGGCTTTGACGGGCCCCCAGATGAAAAGAATAGGATCCCTGTCCACAGGGGCCCACAATGTACGAGCACTTCCCAAGTTCACATGAACTGGATGGTAAGTACCAGTCAAATACTAGGTGAGATGTGACTTTGAAGAGACTCTATGGCAGAGCTGGTGGGAGAAAAAGCATTCCCAAGAGAGAAATAAGACTTGGCGGCCTGAAAGGGCATGGTTTATTTCTCCATATTTTTTCACAATTTAATTAGCAGCAAATTTTCTTTCTTATCAGTACCTAAAATGATATATATGTATATATTTCTTACAATCAATGGCATAATAGACTTGATGAGATTCAGGAACTGGAAACGCGACATAGTTCAGTGCAGCAGGAATATGCGGTAAGCAAGGGCGTAAGGGAGCCCTTGTCGGAGTTTGTTCTTGAGAAGTGCCCACTCCCAGCAGCCCCAGGGATCGCACACCTCGGACACTGTTCCCCTTCCCTGGAAATTCAACTCCAGCACGTTTTTGCTTTTGTTTTAATTCATGGCTTAGAAGGATCAATGCAAAGAGAATTAGGCTGCTCGAGACCAACCTCCTTCTTTGTACTTTCTTCTGAGTGTGACTCAGAGAAATCCCCTCCAGGACTCTTAGGACTGTTGCGGCTCCTTTGCACTGCTAGCTAAAACTGGAAAATCGTTAGGCAGATAAAAAAGAACCGGAAAAAAAAAAAAAAGCCAGGTGTCTCTGAAGACTGGCGAATCTACCATACTCATCACCTTCCCTAGTGAACAGTTGTGAGGATCGAAAGGACCCTGCAGGAAGTCAGATAACAGGGATGGCAGCGGTGAACCCCGGGCTGGGCTCGGCAGGGATCTGGAGTCCTGTTCCCTTGTCTGTCTCCACCTGTCTCCGGTGGGCTCAACTCCCTTCCAGCTGGATGGCTAATTTAGAGTCTGCAGTGAGGTGTGTTCTGAATCCTCTAGTGGCAAGGATGGAAAAGTGGACTATTCTATGATTTCTAATAAGAGGTTTCACTGCCTTGACTGGCTAACAAATGTTTTCCCTGGGGGAGACGCATGGGCAGGGTAAGTCCTCCCACTCAAGCTATTTTCTGGCTGCTAATAAGGGCCTGGCTCTGCTAAAGTGAGTTCGTCCATACTGCTGCTCATTCAGGAAGTTAGGAGGGCGAGCAAGAGCTATGCTCTTTGTTCAGTGGTCGTCATCTGAAAGCTCACCTGGCATCTGAAAGAATGAGCATAATAGAAACAGACACTGAGCGCACAGGAAAGGAAGCCAATGGACCCGAACAAAAACTCCTGTCCCAGGGATCCGCTTCTGACCACATACCTCGGGTAGACTCTAGACCATGCCGTGGAATCCTTTTGAAATGGAACAGAACTCTTGAAACTCTAATTATAATCATATCCGTGCTGGCTGGAAATGCTGCCAACTGCAGAGAGCAGTCTATTAAGTTTCCCATTTGTCTGAGCCCATACTCCACTGAAAAGCCTCGAAAGCACCTGGCAGTTGTCAGAGCCGGAGTCAGCGGGACCACCTACTCTAATTATAATCATATCCGTGCTGGCTGGAAATGCTGCCAACTGCAGAGAGCAGTCTATTAAGTTTCCCATTTGTCTGAGCCCACACTCCACTGAAAAGCCTCGAAAGCACCTGGCAGTTGTCAGAGCCGGAGTCAGCGGGACCACCTTCCTTTCTGCTTTGAGAAGGGGCATAACTAATTCATCGTATTGCTAGGGTGTGCACTACAGATTTCAAAATGTTTCTGCATATGGTATTATCTCGTTCCAGCTTCACAACAACACATAGATGTAGGAGTTATTACTCTCATTTTCCAGACGAGCACACGGAGGCTGAGAGTGGTTAACTGCCTTGCCAGGTATGTAGCCAATAAGCAGGAGAGACAGGGCTTGAATGCAATATTTGGTGAAAAGAAAAGGAAACAAGGGAGAAAGGTATGAAAATAATCACCTAAAATCTGTCCTCCTGCCAGCCTTGTTTCCCTGAGACACCAGTCACTAAGCCAGGGAAGGCAGCACAGAGCCAGGTGTGAGTCACACGGTGCCTTTCCTTCTGCTTGCTCCCCTCAGAGTCTGGACGTGCATAGGGAGAGGTGGGCAGGAGAAGGGAAGGGAGGGAAGGGAAGCCTCCCTGAGATGCTCTGCTATGGTAGAGGGGAGAAAAACTGGGGTCAGGTAGACCTGGGCTCAAATCCTACTTCTGTTCCTTACAAGCTGGTGTATTTGGCAGGAGTTACTCTCTCTGAACCTAGATTTTGGCATCCAAAGAATGGAATAATAATGCCCCCGGTGTGGTACAGTAAAAATGACAAGTTTTTTGCACTTCTTCCCATGACGGGGTGATGTCTATTTCCCAGTCCTTTGATTTGCTTTGACCAGCAGAATGTGGGGGAAGTGACAGGGTGTCAGGTTGGAACCCTCAAGAGGCTTTGGAGCTTCCGCCTCTGCCCCCTTCACCACTGCAGCCATGAGCCTGAGCTAGCTCGCTGGAGAGGCCCCAGGAAGGAAACCGAGGTGTCCCAGCCAACAGCCTGCCAACCGTCAGATTTGTGAGCGAGGCCATCGTAGAACAACCAGCCCCTGTCATTCCACCATCTACCATCTGGGTGCAGCTGCAGGAGTGGGCTCAGGGGAGAACGGCATAAGAATCATCAGCATGACCACCACAGAACCATGATCCTGTTGTGAAGCATGGGGTGGTTGGCTACACAGGCTGTCTGACACACCTGGCAAAAGCGTTGTGAGACTTAACTGACACAACACATAAAATGCACATGGTGCCCAGCACAGAGAAGGCATTTACCAAATGTTAGTTCCTCTCCCAGCTGCTGAGACCACCACAGGGAGAGACATATTCTCCATGAACACTTTTTAAAATAGATGCTCAGAAACTTGTCTTTGAAAAATGTGTTGCATTTTTAATAATTTTGCTTTTCTAGGGCTGAACTTTCTTTTATTGCAGATATCTAGTATTTTTACTACATTTGGGTGGATTAGGCTCTGTGGCCTAACCTAACCATCATTTGGAACATTGTTTTAATAAGAAAACATTCAGTAAGTTCCAAACTGCCAACTTTGCCAAGAACATTGTCGACAAGAGAGGCACCGTGTTGGGCAATTACTGGAGAAAACAGGGGCCGAGGGCCTTCAAGGGTGAGCAGAGCCCAAGCAAGGTAGAGAGAAGAAATAAGCAGGTTGTGTTGAGAGGTGACTGCTTTTGCTAATTAAGAAATATATTAAAAATTAGTTAAAAAGAAATGAGAGTAAAGGTGCGAGAACCCATCCACCCTGTTATGTATTCAACACATATTTATTAGCACCTACTATGTGCTCAGAAACTGGAGGACACAAATGTGAAGAAAATGTGAAAAAAGTGAAGTCACAGACCAGTAGGGAAGACTGATGCCTAAATAAACAATCCCAGCAACCTGTTGGTGTTGTGATAGAGGACCTGTTAGTGCTTTGGGAGCTCAGAGAAGAGAGAAATGAACTCTGCCTGTCGTAACCAGTGATGGCTTCTTGGAGGAGCTGTCTTAAGGAATGAGAGGGCCTCATTCATCAGAAAAAGGCAGGGAAGGCCTTCTTGGGACAAAGTAGTAGCAGTTTTTAAAGACTCGGAGGTGAGAGAGAGAACAGTTGGCCAAGGCTAGAATTTAGGGTCTGTGGGACAGAAAGAGTGAGAGAGGTAGGAAGGGGCTAGATCTACAGAATACGGGCTTCGTGCTGTAGAGTCTGGAGAGCAGACCAGTGATTCTCAGACATTTCTCTGAATTCCCTAGAAGAAATTTGAAAAACTATGTATCTCTTCCACATTTTAATGGATATTAAAAAATTATTAATGAAGATCAATTAAATAGTTGCCAAAGGTCTGGTCCAAAGGTAATGAGTTATCCCAGTGGTTTGTTCACAGTCAGTTACAGATAGAACACCTTGTTCTGCTCTTTCCCCACTTACTACTGCACTTGACTGAAAAGGGATCAATTAAATAGTTGCCAAAGGTCTGGTCCAAAGGTAATGAGTTATCCCAGTGGTTTGTTCACAGTTAGTTACAGATAGAACACCTTGTTCTGCTCTTTCCCCACTTACTACTGCACTTGACTGAAAAGAAAAGTAAAAAAAATATAGTTGCAAGATTTGGGGCAGATTGTACATACGACAGTAGAACTGTTATATTAATCTTCTATGTGTATCCGAAGGAATCTAAATACTACTGTGATTTATACTCACTCTCATCCACTTAAAAAATATGATCAAACTCTTCTTTCACAGTGAGAAGTTTTATGCTGATAATTCCTCTCCTTGAATTCTATTTTAATGAAAAGTCTACTTCCTTGAATAATTCTTCCACCATAGGATTTTATCCTAATGTAATATATTTTTCATGATTGGAAGTATTTTATTGATGACACTATTATACTTCTCAACACCAAAATTATGTGTAAAATTTAAATAAAAATTTTAATTTCCTGTGAATATAACACTCTAAGTATTAAAAAATTCTTCTCTAGAGAATTTTCTTTATTAGTAAAATAAACTTATCTGAACAATATATATTGCCAATTTGATAAACAATTGTTAAATGATAAAGGTAGTTTTTAAAATTTACTGAAACATGATTGATTGTACATATCTGTGGGATACAGTGTTGAATATCAATACCTGTGTGCAATATGTGATGCTCATATCAGGACAGTTAGTATGTTCAACATTACACAATGTAATCACTTTAAAGGTAAAATTTTATTGGAATTTAATCTCTTAGTAACGTGGCTGGGCCTTTTTAATTGTACCTATATCTGTTTAAGAATATTATTTATTCATATAGAGAGACAAGATTCAACATCACTTTTGTTCTTATTTTTAATTTTTAAAGATAAGTGCTGAGAAATATATTTACTTAAATAAGTACAAGGTAAAGGAAGGACTTTTGATATAGCAATGACACTCAATTCCTTGAACTCCTTCTGAGTTAAAAGCTGAACATCTTAGAGTAATGTATCATTGAAAATTATTTTAAGTGATCTATAACCTGACAACTCTATTAAGTCCCCTTTCAATTTTGTCAAAAGCAAAGAACTAGTAACTACCCAATTTGCAAAAACGTACTACCAAGCAACGGAGTCTTGCACTTTCTCAATTTTGGGGAAATATACCAAAAAATTTACTAAGTCTTAGTTTTTAATTATATCTATTACTATTTTACTTAGAAAGACCCTGTTAAAACCTCATATACTCAGAATTGGGAAACTGAAATATTGTTTAAATATTATATCTTTTTAATACACTTTCACCTATACAATATTTTTAATGAAATACTTTATCTTAATGCATACTTCATATATATTTTTGTCAAATGTTGGAGCTACAGATTTAGCTCATAAAACTTATGGAGAGTTTCCTCTGTATAAATCTAAATGGCAAAGCCAAATTTTATCATTAAGGAAATTAAGCAATCAGATTTTTCTGTCAGAAAAATATGACTTCATTTTTTAATTCACTCCAATATTCGCATATATAGAGAAGGTAGATACATAGATGGATAGAAAAATAGATGAATGGGTGGGGTGGGTAAAAAGGATAGACAGATGACAGATGAATGGGTAGATAGGAAGACAGATGTATAGATGTGTCATCGTAGACTATGCCCAGCATTATTCACAAACTATGACCAGACTATGCCCAAACTATACACGACTATGCCCAGTCCTTATACACAAACCAATTTGCTAACTTGAAAAGTTTTACCTGCCAGCAAATGCTTATGATTGCCAAAGTTCTCCCAAATGTTTTATTGAAAGAAAAATACACTTGCTTTCACATTTTCTATTTAAGAATTCAACTTTAGAATGGAACAAGATAGTAAAACAAGACCCAAACCCAGACAATTTTGAAAAGAAATATGCCAAAATGTCAATGTTGACCATCTGGGTTTTGGGATTACAGTTCATTTTATTCTTTAAAAATACTCTTCTATATCTAAAGTCTTTATAAATACCATGTATTCTTCTATAATCAGAAAAAAAATTCTAGCTTATCAGACAATTTCTTATTAAATACACTTTTTAGTTGCTGACTTCTACCTTAATACATTTTAGGAAAACATAAAATGACATTTTCTGGAATACCTCCCTTGTTTTGGGTTGTCTGCTGAGCGTTTATGTAAATGAGATCTCATGTATTCTTTACAACACCTCATAAGGTTGTTACCTACTTTTGTACAGATGAGAAGCCTGAGGCCCAGAGAGATTAAGCAGTACACCTAGAGCCTTTCAGATAAGCAGTGACTAGCTGGTGACTCAAACTCAGATCTGTTTTGCCTTGAAATTTATATTCTTCTAAGTGCCACCCTGCATATGTTAAAACATCATCATCTGAAAGTGAAAATTGTCAATCATGCTAATTAAAATAATATTGCTATACTAAAGTCTGCAGGATTTGCAAACATTGCTTCCCAGTCTGTGGCTAGTCTTTTCATTTTCTAATGGTGTTTTCTAGAAAGCATTAGTGTTTAAATTTCATAAAGTATAATTTATCAAGTTTTTCTTTTTGGATAGTGCTTTTGATGTCATATCTAAGAATCTTTACCTAATCCAATGTCACACAGATTTTTTTCCCTATTTTTTTTCTTCTAGGAGTTTAAAAGTCTTACCTTTAGCTCTTGAATTGAGATCACAATTGTGTGATTTGAAATAAGGGTCTCAGGCTCCCCCGCTCCAGTTTTATGGGGTTTTTATTTGGCATATAGATAACCCATTATTCCAATAACATATGTTGAAAGACTTTTCTGTTTCCATTGAATTACATTGGTTGAAAATCAATTGCCCATAAATTTATGGGTTTATTTCTAGGCTTCATATTTTGTTCCATTTATCTATATCTGTTCTTACACCAGTACCACACTGTTTTAGTAACTGTAGTATTAGAATAAGTTTTGAAATCACGTAGTGTAAGTTTTTCAACAGTGTTCTTCAGAATTGTTTTGGCTATTCTGGCTTCTTTTCATTTCCATGTAAATTTTATGATCGGCTTGCCAATTTCTACAAAAAAGGCCCATTAGGATTTTGATTAGAATTGTGTTTAATCTGTAGATCAATTTGGGGAATACTGCCATTTTTAACACTGTTGGTCTTTCAACCCATTGACATGGTATATTTCCATTTCTGTAAAGTCTCTTTAATTTCTCTCAGTAATGTTTTGTAGTTTTGGGCAAAGAGTAATTGCATTTCTGCTGTTAAATTTATTCCTAAGTATCTTTATTACACTGTGAATGGAATTTTCTTAATTTTAATACTTGAATGTTTGTTGCTAATATAAACAAATATAATTGACTGTGAATATTAATCTTAAATCCTGCAACCTTGTTAAACTTGCTTATTAGTTCTAGTTTATTTTTGGTGTCTTTTTGTAGGTATGTTAGGATTTTCTACTTTTAGGATCATGTTGTCTGAGAATAAAGACAGTTTTACTTATTTTTTTCCAATCTGCATGGCTTTATTATTTTCCTTTCTTCATTAAACCCAATAGAACCTTCACTACAGTGTTGACTAGAAGTGGTGATAGTGTACATCTCTACCTTGCTCCTGGTCTTAGGAGGAAAGCATTCAGTCCGCATCATAAAGGATGAAGTTAGTAGGGTTTTTATAGATGTCCTTTATCAGCCTGAGGAAGTCCCTTTTTCTTTCATAATTTGTTGAGTGATTTTAACATGAATGGGCGACATTTTGTCAAATAACTTTCCTATTTCTGTTGGGATGATCATGTTGTTGAGGACTGTATTCTACCAATTTGATGTATTCCATTAGTTGATTTTCAGTTGTTAAAACAACCATGCTTTTCTGGGATAACCCCCAGTTGGTCATCCTGTATTATTTATCTTATATGTTGCTGGATTCAGTGTGTCAATATGTTGTTAAGAGTTTTTGCATCTATGTTTGTAGAGAACATCGGTCTGTTACTTTCCTTGTGATGTCTCTGTCTGGATTTGGCATGAAGGTGGAACATGAAATGAAGTAGGATGTGTTCCCTTCTCTTCTATTTTATGAAATAAATTGTGTTGGTTTGGCATTATTTCTACTTTAAGTATTTATAAAATTTACTAGTGTAGCTATCTAGTCTTGGGATTTTCTGTACCTGGTTGAGTAGTATTTTCCCAAGATTCATGCCTTTTCTGGAGCATTGGAACATGCCTCATTTGGAAATAGGGTCCTGGTGGATATAACTAGGTAAGATGAGGTCATTCTTGAGCAGAGTGGGTCCTTAATCCAGTATGGCCGGTTTACTTAAGAGAAGAGACAACCATGTACAGAGAGGGCACGGAATGTGAAGGCAATGCCTCATTTGGAAATAGGGTCCTGGTGGATATAACTAGGTAAGATGAGGTCATTCTTGAGCAGAGTGGGTCCTTAATCCAGCATGGCCGGTTTACTTAAGAGAAGAGACAACCATGTACAGAGAGGGCACGGAATGTGAAGGCAGCCACATATAGGGGGAAGAAGGCCGTGTGATGATGACGGCAGGGATGGGAGCTATTATGCAGCAACAAGCCAGGAAATAGGAAGGATCGTTGGCAGCCACTAGACTATTTTTTATCTGTTTTCTATTTTATCATTTTCTGCTTTGATCTTTATTACTTCCTTTCTTCTACTCAGTTTGAGCTTAAATTGCTCTTCTTTTTCTGATTTCTTGAGGTGGAAAATTAGATTATTGATTTTAGATCTTTCTTTCTAAGTGCTTAAAGCTATAAAATTTCCTCTATGCACTGCTTTAGCTGCATTCCACAGATTTTGATATATTGTGTTTTCATTTTCTCTTAGGCCAAACTATTTTCTAATTTCCCTGTGATTTCTTCTTTGTTCCATCTTTTCTTTTTTTTTAAAGAAGGATTTTGTATTACTTTCACACATTTTGGTATTTCCCAGATTTTTTTCTATTGTAGATTTCTAATTTAATTTGAGAAATTTTTGTAT
Organism: Galeopterus variegatus; assembly: GCF_000696425.1. Lineage (NCBI taxonomy): Eukaryota > Metazoa > Chordata > Mammalia > Dermoptera > Cynocephalidae > Galeopterus > Galeopterus variegatus. The sequence continues at coordinate 42,019 of NW_007736383.1, read as the reverse complement.
GATTTCAATCTTTTAAAATGAATTCATACTTGCTTTATTGTATGACATATAGTCTATCCTGGAGAATATTCCATGAGTGCTTTAAAATAATGTATATTTTGTTGTCATTGGAGTGTTATCTAGGTCAAGTTAGCTGTTACTGCTGTTCAGGTCTTCTATATCCTTACTTTTTGTCTAGTTGTTCTATCAATTAAGAATAGAGAAGTACTGAAATTTTCAATGATATTGTTGAATTATCTATTTTTCTTCTCAATTCTGTCACTACTTTGTTTCTTGTATTTCGGGGTTATTAAGTTCATATACATAATTGAGATTAATAATTGTTATCATAATATTAATATATAACATAATAATTGTTACCTCTTTCTTGACATAATAGTCCTTTTATCAGTATGAAATTAATGCTTTGTCTTTAGGATTTCCGTATTTTAAAGTATAATTTTCTGATACTATTATATTTATCCCAGTTCTTTTACAGTTACTATTTCTGTGATATATACATTTTCATCCCTTTCATTCATAAACTAATGGTTTTTTAATTCTAGGAAAGAGGATAAATCCCTATCAGACTGTTTCTCTGGACAAAATCCATCTTTTAAAATATGACTCCCACAATTTAACAAAATGAAAATGCAAATTAGAGCAAATTAACTTTCCCTTTATTTTATTAAACCTAAACCCCCAGGTTGCTTCAAATAAGTACAAAATGGAATTCTGATTTTAATGGCATGAAAGGGTTGGAGATTCCTCTGTGCAAAAGACCAAGTATAAAACTGGAAAAACTGTCACAAGCATTTAAGGGAACTGGAAATCACCAATGGCATATAGTGAATTGATGAGTGTTTATTCTTGAAAAACTACTTGAACTTCAGGAGGAACAGTGAGACTCGGTGGCCTCCTTGCCTGGGGCTTCTCCATTCACCCTGCCATCAGCTTGATTAGTGAGAACAGTAGTTTTATCACTGCGAAACTGGCTGCAAAAACCAGTAGGCCTACTGGTAATGGGACAGACTTTGGTTCAACAACCAAGGTTCCAAGATCCATGGCTTTGCTGGCTAAAAGTGATGGACTCAGTTGGGAATTAACAAGGAGAAGCTGCAGCTTTGCTAGCTCAAGGTTATGGTCCCAGGTGGGGCAATGGCAATCANATGGCCGGTTTACTTAAGAGAAGAGACAACCATGTACAGAGAGGGCACGGAATGTGAAGGCAGCCACATATAGGGGGAAGAAGGCCGTGTGATGATGACGGCAGGGATGGGAGCTATTATGCAGCAACAAGCCAGGAAATAGGAAGGATCGTTGGCAGCCACTAGAATCTAGGAGAAAGAGCTTGACACCTCATCCCAGACTTCTAGCCTCCAGAACAATGACAATACATTTCTGTTGTTTTAAGCCACCTAATTGATGGTAATTTGTTAATAGCAGCCCTAGGAAACTAAAAGAATTTCTAATGATTAATTCAATTTCTTTCCCTGATATAGTTCTATTCAAGTTTTCTATTTCTTCTTGAGTCATTTCTGGATATTTGTG
>NW_007736383.1:35760-39932 GCF_000696425.1 Galeopterus variegatus | reverse complement strand
AAATGAAAATGCAAATTAGAGCAAATTAACTTTCCCTTTATTTTATTAAACCTAAACCCCCCAGGTTGCTTCAAATAAGTACAAAACGGAATTCTGATTTTAATGGCATGAAAGGGTCGGAGATTCCTCTGTGCAAAAGACCAAGTATAAAACTGGAAAAACTGTCACAAGCATTTAAGGGAACTGGAAATCACGAATGGCATATAGTGAATTGAGGAGTGTTTATTCTTGAAAAACTACTTGAACTTCAGGAGGAACAGTGAGACTCGGTGGCCTCCTTGCCTGGGGCTTCTCCATTCGCCCTGCCATCAGCTTGATTAGTGAGAACAGTAGTTTTATCACTGCGAAACTGGCTGCAAAAACCAGTAGGCCTACTGATAATGCGACAGACTTTGGTTCAACAACCAAGGTTCCAAGATCCATGGCTTTGCTGGCTAAAAGTGATGGACTCAGTTGGGAATTAATAAGGAGAAGCTGCAGCTTTGCTAGCTCAAGGTTATGGTCCCAGGTGGGGCAATGGCAATCAGCCAGAAATTTAGCAAGGAGGTCCAGGAAATGATCTGGAAAAAAGCATCACAGAAGGGCTGAGATAAGCTTATCTGTTTTTCTTTCCAAATTTTCAGAATTTGAAGTTCATGAGAAAAAGTGTGCATATTGAGAAACAAAAACCCAAAAGCAAAGCAAACCAAACCAAACAAACAAAACACCCAAACAAAAAAACTTGTTCACTCTGCAGCTTACTCTTCATCTACAACTATTAATTTCCATTTTGTATTCGTGTCTACTTCGTAAATCACTTTGGGACTAAGCCACATTGTTTTCCTTTTGTGATATTCTGAGTGTTTAGTTTGAAGGCTTTTTTTTTTCTTTTTTAAGCATTTCTATGTGTGAGACAGAATTATAAGATTTCTGCCTCCTGGAGCACATGCCTTGTTTAATTCCCTCCCCCGAGTCAGAGCAGAACCTATGAATGTGATTGGAAATCACTTCTGTGATTATATTTTGTTGTACAACAATGATGAAGGGGATTTTGCATATGGAATTAAGGACTTTAGTCGGTTTACTTTGAGTTAATCAAGATTTTCCTGGGTGGGCCTGGTATAACCAGGAGAGTTCTTTAAATGTAGAGATTTCTCCAGCTGTTCTTGAACAAGAAAGAAATAGCTACGTTGCTAAATTCCTGTGAAGAGGGGCAGCCTGTAGTTGTTGAGAGTGGTCCCCAGATGACAGCCAGCAAGCAAATAGAATCTCAGTCCTGCATCTGCAGAGAGCTAAATTCTGCCAACGACTGGTGAACTTGCAAGAGGACCAGTGTCTCGAGTCAGATTGAGGCCCTGGCTGACATCTTGATTTTAGCCTTGTAAAACCCTGACCAGAGAACCCAGTTATGTTATGTCCAGAGTTCTGATGNTCTTTCTTTATAAATGCATCTTTCCTTAAGATTCCCAAGATTTGAGAATTTGTATTTACAGAAGATGTAGATAGGCATGTAATTATTCAGTTACGCAGGACTTTTGGCTTTACAATAGGTTTAACTTCAGGACTTCTAGAGCATAATTTTTATACATTTCTTTCCTCATTTCCAAAAGAATAGACAGTCACCCCCTTCTCAGGATTCGCTCTGTCCAAGCACAGTCCTAAGTCTTCCATGTGTATTTACTGTCTAGCCCTCCCCCTAGCCCTGTGTAATCCTCGTTTTGCGGTGAGGGAAGTGGGGTGCAGAGAGTGAAGCTGTGTCCCCAATATCACAATCGCACAGTGGCAAAGCCGAGACTTAAGCCCAAGCCGTGTGCGAGCCCATCTCTGCTGCTTGTTGCCACCACGCTTTAGCATTGTTTCCACAAGCTCATTTCAAAAAGCACCGAAAAGAGAGGATAAATCATTAGTAACCTCACCATTCAGAGATATCCATAAAATCACTGCTAACATTTTGAGGTTCATTCTATCTAGGGAGACAGCTCACAGATAGACAGATGGGCACATCGTCACTTAATGGAGATTTCACCCTGCTTAATGCTTTACGACTTTCTCTTTTTTTTCATCTTTTCCAAAGCACATTTACAGAAGGAAAAAAAGCGTATTCACGATCTTCCTGAAGCACAGCATGCAGTCAGTCATCTTGGGTCCTTCTGACTTTGCTCACCGAGAGACCTTTCCCCAAAGTCATAAGCCCTCTCCACAGCATTTTTAGGGTCTTTTTCTTCAGGACCCAGAACAGGAAGCAGAAAGGCCGAAGTGTGGAAAACTCAGATGATCAGAAACCTACCATTTGTGCTGAGGTTGGGGTTAAACTCAATGATAATTTAAAAATAAAGGCAGGGGACTAAGGAGAGGACAGAGTATGTCTCCCATAAGGGGAGCTGCCACGGCGAGGGGCAAGTGCAGGGACTGTAGCTGGGGTGGGGATCTGGGGGGTGGTCTGGCCAGACTCTGAGGGTCTGCAGGGCCTGCCTGGGTGGTGGGGGGAAAGGGGCACTGTCTGATTGCTCTGCTGAGATGGGACCACGATCTCCACCAGCCACGATGCTTCACGGGCAGGAGCTCCAAGGGCTGAGGACAGGCCCCTCAACCCCCAAAGGCCGAGAACTGCAAATGTTGGGGTGATACGTGAGCCTTCTCTAAAGGCTGAGATCAGCCCTCAGAGAAGGTCAAGAAACAGGAGAGCCCGAGTTACCAAAGTAGACTAAACTTAAACACACAAATGGCAAGAGAAAATGTTTTCTGCTATCAGCAGAAACAGTGTCTTATGAACGAGTGTTTGCTGTAGAGACACAGGAAAGTGAAATTTCTGTATATCCAAATCGGGATAACCTTTCAACCTTCTCTGTTGCAATGTTTTCATTTTTGTCGGTGACACTGTCGTCTTACTGCTCACGCTGGCTTGAACGACAGGACCACCTCTGTCTCTTTATCATCTAAACTGCAGTCGTCGCTGACCACTCCATGTGGGGTGTGTAGGGGGGAAGACGGGGTTATGACCCAACTCTGAAGGCATTTTATATATTTAACCAAACATGTATGAGAGAGAGTGGTGTTTTTTTAAAAAACCTTTTGAAAGGCTTTCTGAGCACCAAATAGGGCTTAAAACAAACAAACAAACCCAAAGCTCAATGAGTTCATTTAAATGTCAGTGACTTAGAAACACAAGGATTGCTTTCCCGCTAAATCACCCGTGTACAGAAAATGATGTGTTGCAAAAATTAACATGGCTCGTTATTGATTCCACGACCTTTGAAGAGGCACAGTCTGCTCAAGCACAGTCTAACCAGTGGGTGCTCAGGGTCAGATGGGACGCATAGTTCAGTGCTAACACATGTGGTCACCTGGAGAAGGGGACAGGGCGGCTTCCCGCAGCTTAGTTCTGACTTTGGAATATATTCACGATTATGTCCTCAGGTCTGCTGCGTGGTGTCCCCCTGCAAGGCTCTTCCTCGGTCGCTTGTTTGTGGTGGGGATGTGGGCTCCATAGCTCGCCAGCTTCTGTGGTGGCTCCTTTTGGACGATCTCTCTAGTCACAAGAACCCCCGCTTCTGTGAGAGCGGTCCCCTCCCCCACAACCGTGGCAGTCACATCTGTGTCCCCAGCTCTCTTTACTCCCACCTGCTTCTTACTCAGTGGTCTTCAGATTTAGTCTAGGTCCTCTCTGCTGGGCAGTTGGACTTGGCATCTCTGTGTGGGCTGTACTGTCACATGCCAGCTCAGGACTGTGGAAGCCCGTCGCCAGCCCAAGAGCCCAGAGCAATAAAGCCAGCTGGTGTGTGGGCCAGGGAGGGAGGCAGCTCTGAGAGGCTGAGACAGAGAACTCCCCGGGCTCCCGGCAGACATCAGTTTCTTTGGCTCCTGGCTTGTTTTTGCGGGCTGACTGTTTTTCTGCCTTTTGATTCTAAAATTCATTCCTGGGATTGTCATAAGAAAGTTTCCTCCTGTTTTGGCTAGCCTAGCTCCAGTGCTTCCTGTTACTTGCAAGCCCAGGAGTTATGCTCCTGCTTTCCAGCGTGGGGGTTAGGGACTCAATGTCTGGGAAATAAGATGAAGGAACGGACATAAGATAAGAGGAAAACAATAACGGCAAGAACAGTTTAAAAAAATACAGGTCTTAGATACAACACCAAGACATGAGACAAAAGAAAAAAATAGATAAATTGGACTTTATCAAAATTACAATTTTTTTT
>NW_007736383.1:28814-35086 GCF_000696425.1 Galeopterus variegatus | reverse complement strand
CCCTTGTACACTGCCGGTGGGGCGTAGAACGGTGCAGCTGCCCTGGAAGATAGTTTGGCAGCTCCTCAAAGTGTTAAACATGCAGTTACCATATGTCCCAGGTATACACTCCTAGGAAGACAAGGGATCTTCAAATTCATGCTACCTTTTAATTCCGTTTTCCATGAACATTTTGAAGTATGCTCGTATACCCAAGACAAATGAAAACACTTGTCCACACAAAAACGTGTACGTGAATGTTCACAGCAGAATTATTCATAACAACCAAGAAGTGAAAACAACACAAATGTCCATCAGCAATGAATAAACAAAATAGAGCACATCCATATGATGGAATGTTCTTCAGCATAAAAAGAAATGAGGTTAATTACATGCTACAACACAGATGAACCTTGAAAACATGACGCTAAGTCAAAGAGCCTGTAGCAAAAGGCCACGTATTATATTATTCCATTTATATAAAATGCCCACAGAGACAGAAAGTACATTAGTGATTTCTAGCGTCTGTGCAGAGAAGGACACGGGAGTGACTGCTAATGAGCACTAGGATTCTTTTGGGGTTGATGAAATGCTCTGGAATTAGATATCGGTGATCAATGCACAACTCATGAATATCCTACAAACCACTGAATCTTATTCTTTAAAAGGATGAACTTTATGGTATGTGAATTATATCTCAACAAGGTTGTTATTTAAAAAATATGTAAGAGAAACATATCACCTGACATAATCACTTTAGAAACAACATAATCACAATTACAGTGGGGAATAAGCCAAGCTTTAAGCTGTGTGACCTTGAACAAGTCACTTATTTCTCCATCTTAGTTTTTCTCACCTGTCAAATGGGGACATGAAAATGCGTACTCCATGAGGCAATTGCAAAGATTAAATGGGTGAGTACATGTAAACCTTTTGCAAGACCATTTATCACACAGTAAGTGCTCGCGTTAGCGCTTATTGTAATTATTAATTTACAAATGTAGCTTGTGTGGCTGAAGAACTCTTGGATATAATTCCTCTCCCCAGGCATCAGTGCAGCTCATCCAGCTTCAACTCAGAGAAAAGACAGAGCTGCACAAATGGCCACAGACCACCAGCCAAAGTCACTTTATGAGGTGGGTGAAGTTATCACGTGGGTGAAAGGGACAGGAGTGTACTAATGTTCTAGAATTTTAGAAATCTTTCTACCCAAATATTGTCAGTCAGAGAAGGTAGCTTCAGTTATCTCAAAGATAACTTTATGGGTAAGAAAAAAATATAAATGCTAAATGCTCATCTGCATGAGAATGGATGGAGCCCAAGCAATTCTATCGAACTCCGTGAAAAATAGCAAAGAATGACTTCTGTGTGCTGGGAGAGTGACTATAAATATTTTATTATGATCTCATGAATCAAGGCAAGGGTACACTTTTATGATTAGGGTAAGACTTTATGTTGGAGCAGCAGTTAAAAGATAGCTGACAGCAAAGATGAACCCTTCTTGCTTAGTTGGGACCTAACCTACTTTTTCCCGACAGGTTTTTGTTGCCAGGGGTCTTTCAGGAAGGAGAGAGAAGGAAGCTCATAGGGTTGAATCCTCACATGCACGTGTACCACAAATTTACATGCATGATTTCTTCTATGTCGGTGAGGTTATTGTTTCCTTACTTAAAATCTTACCACTATTGATGTCATTAAATAGGTGATTTGTTATACAAGCAAAGTATTGGACCCCATTGTTATGTCCACATTAAACATACAAAAATATTTACATACCTACGCAGGCGTGGCCATTAGAGTGGCTGGTGCTGGGCTGGCTGTCATAGGCTGGAGAGGTCAAGGAGTGAAGGGGCAGAAGAAGAAACAGAGGAGCTGCCAGAACGATTTTCCAGGGGCACTTCATCTCTGAGCTCTGCATGAAGACAGACCACCGGGCTACGGAAGCTGCCAACCAGGGCAGCTGAAGCTGAGACCACAGAGACAGTGGCTTTCCCTCCCCTTCCTTCCTCCTTCTCTTTGACACCCCTCACCACGCTCTCTCACACACACACGCTTCTCAGTAACTGTGAAGGGATTGAAAACACATGCAAACACACAGCTTGACACTGTGGTCCCAGAGAGAGCCACAGGGCTGGGGCTGGCGAGGGCTGGAGTGAAGTTCCTCTGAGCTAAAAACTGCAGAAAAAGGAAAAACCCAAGTTGCACAGTGGCAGCAACAGGCACTTCTGTGCTCCCCCGCTGAAGTCTGTGCCCTTGAACCGCATGGCCCCAGGCTGGCCGGAACTGCTCTGCTGAGCTGGAGAGGAGGCCCTTCCGTTTTCATTCTTACCAAACAAAACTCAACTCAAACTAAAACTGAAGAAAATAATCTAAGCCACAAACACACAACCCTTTTGCAATTTGATCAGCAGTGCTCACGTATTGTAGGAATTATAATTTGTTATTTTTAGAAGTTATTTAGGTTCGTTTCAAGCTTTCTCTGCAAGGTTGGGCTCATTTTGTTTTTAAAGAATATTCTGGTCAAGTAGTTCCTTTCCTCTGTAGAAGTTGGTTATTCCTTGAAAGCTCAGGTTTTCTCAAAGCCTTTCACTTGGTGGGCAGGCAATGAGCTCTGCAGAAGCTGCCGGGCCATGCACACGGCTGGGTTTGAAATCAAATGAGAAAAAAGCTGCGCTGGAATTAACCAATTCACTCTCACTTGCCTGTGCATGGTGCACCCTTTTCCTCCAGAATTTCAAAGTGTATTTACATTTCCCACCTGTGGACGATTTTCTCATTTTTAAGAGGCTGATTTTCTGCTTTGAAGATAAGAAGTTTTTCTGGGGGAAGAAATCTGAACCAGATCATAGAGAAAGAGAAGACATATAATCTAAATGCTTTGTTCTCAAATAGAATACGGCAAAGTCATATGCCATTCTCAGGCAAGGTGACAGGACAGGGCCAAAGTACCACTGTCTAGATAAGTGTGGGAGACCACGTGATGCTTTTCCTCTCTACTGTGGCTCTGAGAAAAGCCTAGTGCTAGCTCTGCAATACTATGGCAGCTATCTAAATTAGTAGCAAAAAACTTTTTAAAGGATAGCATTTTAAGTAGCAGGTATAGTTTTAGAGTTTTATCCTTTCCAGGGTGTAGGAAATACCAATTTTTCTGGTTTGAAGATTTTTTGTGTAGGCATTAGTCTTACAAATGCTGATGGGGCTAAAATTCCCAAACCTGCAGCAGAGATAGCAGTTGCCCCGATTGTGCTCTTTGCACAGGTTGGGCCGATAGATGCTGTGGGTGTCTGTACACGTCCCTGGTAACTCACAGGCCTGAAACTTCCTCTGAGGCTAAGGTGCTTCTGCTTCAGGTCCCTGACCCTGTGACCAGAGGAAGATTTGGGGGTCACTAGGACCACCAGAGGGGTGGGGCCTAGAGAAGTTTCAGAGGCTTCCTGGGGAGGCGGGATTATGGACTGATTAAGAACACATTTTGTGAGGACAGGAAGGCAGATGTTCATGTCTGTATCTACCATTTACTTCTGCTAATACGGGAGACCAGTGATGCAACATTTCTCTCTTCAGTTTCTTCATTTACATTGGGATAATGATAACATGTGCCTCACAGGTTGCTGGAAGGACTCAGATCGATGATGTATCCAAAGCACAAGGCAGTATGCCTGGCGAGAAGTTCTCGGTGAATCAAAGTTCTTGCTACTCCCCCGACGGGAGTGTGATGAAATCTGTGCTCTAGGCCAGACTTTGAGAGAATTCTAAGACACCCATGGTAGTTGCAGGTTAAGTTGTAGTATGTGGAAAGACGGTGTGGACCGGAAGAGGCAGCATTTACTGAATACCTTCTGTGTGCCTGCGGAAGCCCCAGGAGTGCATGGTCTAGCTCGTCTAACCCATGCACTGGTGAGGCATCTTCCAAGGGCTTCTGGAAGAGCATTTGGCACAGGCTGGGCACCTCCTCACTCTTTCTGGTCTAGATGTGTGGCTGTGGGCAGGCCTGGAAAATCTCAGGGTGAGGGGAATTTCTTGGCAGAGGCTCTATGCAAGTTTTATGCCTTGTGTTGTGTGTATGTGAGCCAGGCAGTTCCGTCCACAGCCATCCCAAGGATGGTGAACCCTGAATGGCTGTGGGCAGGCCTGGAAAATCTCAGGGTGAGGGGAATTTCTTGGCAGAGGCTCTATGCAAGTTTTATGCCTTTTGTTGTGTGTATGTGAGCCAGGCAGTTCCGTCCACAGCCATCCCAAGGATGGTGAACCCTGAGACAATCTGGTTGTGCTCAGGCCTTGGCCCTGGCCTCAGTGGGTGTCACTGTCCCAGCTGTGTAGCACCAAGCAAGTCCCTTCACATTTCCAGGGATGAGCTTCCTCAGCTAGAAAAGGGAGATGAGACGATCTGCTTTGTAGGGATATGTCATGTTAGCACCCGACACATAGTAGGTTTTCAATGAACAGAAGCAATTTTCATGCTTGGAGAGTGAATTCTTACTGGGCAAGGTCAAAAGAGGAACACAGAAATCAGGAAGTGATTTTGCTACCTGATGCTGAAACAAAGCACATGAGGCATACACCACTAAACGAAACCTCCCTCCCGGTCACCAGGGTGGGGGCTCCTCCCGTGTGCACAGGTGCCCCTCACACTGGCTGGTATCACTTCCCCCCACAGGGCTGCCTTTCTTTTTTCATATAGTACTGAGTGCGAATGACTTAGGATCTCTGAACAACTTGCTGAAGACCCTGGAGCTACCTGTGCTTTGTAATAAAGAATTGGACCCTGTAGCTGCCCTTAAAAAACACCTCCTGTCAGATGCTCCAATTCTGATTGTCTCAGAACCTGCTGCTGAGAGTGAGATTCCTTCCTGGAAGTGCTTGTCACTTACATCACTCGGAGAGTCCCATTCTAACCACAGCCTTCCCTGCTGCAGTGGGAGCCTGTGGTTTATGGCCCCCAAACGCTGCCACTGTGGTTCCAGCTGGTTCAGTGTGAATACACCTCCTGATTGGTTTTTGACCTGCATTGGCCTTGACCATCTCATTCAGAGCAAGTTCCTTAAGAAAGAAAAAAAGAAGACCTGGGTGACAGAAGATAAAGCTGGTGCTGCCACAAAGGCGCCTGTAGTATTTGCCTTCCTCCCTTCTCTAATGCCCAGGTTCACGCCACCCTCTTGTAGCTCCCGGCTTCCCAGGATTGTCTATGATGGGCTTTGATTCCCCCCACGCCAGACACAGAACCTTGGCTGACCCTCTCCTCCCCAATCAGAGCTTATTACTCTAGCCCCTTTCTGTCTTGTCTCTGCTCTCTGCTAATGAAACAGTCAATTAATCCATGACAAAGATGCACGTGGGCTAGTTAAAAGAATTCTTGGCTTAGGATGGGGGAACCTACATCCATGGCTTCACAACTTAGTAGCTGTGTGCCCTGCGGCAAGCCACTCCACCTCTCTGAATATCAGTTTATTTAACTATAAAAGAAGGTACACAATGCCAATATTATGGGGAAATTGTGAGGATTACAGAGACAGGGAGAGTGGGGAAAAAAGCCCAAGGGTAAATGCTAGGTAAATAACATGTTAGCTAGATGAAGCTAACAATGAGAATATTATACTTTCAAGTATACTGGAATTTTAATATGTTTTGCTTTGCATGTTGTCCCAGAAATTGAAAGGGATTTGTTTTAGTAATGCATGCTCACAGATACAAAGTAGGAATTCAGAAAAACCTCAGAGAGGTGACGTCAACCATGGGTTCTTATTGGCTAAAGAGACACGAGAGGCTGGGAGATGGGATAGCAAAAAGACCAGAGCTAATAGGAAGGTCTGATGTGGATTTGTAAGTTTGCTGTGCCATGCACAGGAGAGATGGTACTTCACCCAGATCCTGAATGGATTTTTGTGGAAACTGATGAGGAGACTGAGTTTCATATTTGGATTAGGGCACAGCAGAGCTAAGAAGGAACATACAGAAAGAAACAAGTGCACAGATGGAGGGGCCATGCAAATGTACATCTCAGGGATTCACAGGTATCTGGGGAGGGCTTTAGTCTCCCATATGCTATAGATTGTGGTAAGGGTGGGTTTAAACCATTTTATCTAGATCTCCAAGGTATAGAGATAAGTTTGAATGCACATAACAGAATCAAACAAAATATAGCTTGAACAAGCTTGAAGTTTGTTCCTTCCTTCCTTCCTTCCTTCCTTCATTCATCCATCCATCCATGCATCCATCCATCCATCCATTCATTCATTCATTCATTCAATTATTTTTAGATAAAAGTCCAGGGGTAGACAGTTTAGGGCAGTTAT
>NW_007736383.1:16866-28652 GCF_000696425.1 Galeopterus variegatus | reverse complement strand
ATTCATCCATCCATCCATGCATCCATCCATCCATTCACTCATTCATTCATTCAATTATTTTTAGATAAAAGTCCAGGGGTAGACAGTTTAGGGCAGTTATAGCAGTCCTGTGGTGTCTTTGGGGACCTAAGCTCCTAATTTCTTGTCCCACTATCCTAGAGCTAACTTGTATCCCCAAGATCAGCAACAGGTCTAAACTGACTGCTAGAACTCCAGCTGGCTTGTCTGTGTCCCAGGCCTGCAGCAGAAGGAAGCAGAGAAAGGTTAACGGAGCTCACACCTTCCCTTGTAAGAGGATTCCCTCAAAGTCACCCATCACTTTTGCTTAATCTCATTGGCTACACCTAGTTGCAAGGGATGCTGAGAAACAGAGTCACGTGGCCTCTCCTAACTGCAAAGGAAGCTGGGACAGGTGGTCTTTCTTCTGTTGCAATGTGCTCAGCGAGAAATCAGGATGCTATTAAAAAGGAAAATGGGATATTGGGAGTCAACTGTCCACCACGTATATCATATATAAATATATGTGAATATTTTTCTTCTGAGTTAAACATGTTTGGTTACCTTGTATTATGAGTTTTTGAAGGGTGAGAAGAAGCACACAGTTCTGCCTATTTTTCCAGTGGGGTTTTCTTTGAATGTTGGGCAGACAGATGTTCCCTAGAGGCACTTTTCCCTCTGAGCCTTGTCCTGGGGAGCTCATGGGAACATGAGTTGACAGAACTCCTCATGAAGATCTCAACTGAGATTTAGATGGTTGTGGGGTGGCGGGGTGGGGGTGGGGTGATGCGGAGATTACTGTGAGGAAGACAGGCTCCTGCCTTACTGGGGGTTTGCCAGCATTTTTTTTTAAAAATATGGATTAGTTAAATCTCCTCTGGGGATACTTTCATGGAGGAAGACCAAATAAAATGCGGTAAGCTGCAAATTAAATATGACCAAAATTCTAAAACCTCATGATTGTCCAGGTGGAGGATGCAGAACGTGGCATCAACTGTAGGAGGTCCTGAAATTGTATGGCCTAGTCTAGGGTGGTCACGGTCGAATGCTCTGAGAGAGAGAGACTCTAAACTGGCAACTCTGAGGACTTGCCTGTACTTCAGGGACAGGGACTATTTTATTGCAGAGCAGGAGGAATCAACCCCCAGCTGCCCCAGATGCACAACGTAAGCTCAGACCAGTCCATTACAGGCTTCTTTGGAGTTCCCACATTAGGACCGAAGGTCTTTCCCTGATATTCCAGGTCATTGCATCAGGAGTTAGGGAAGAGATATGGTAAGGGGAGAGGGGAGAAGACCATGAAATCTCAGTACGTGGTGCCTGGCACAGAGCAAGTGCTCAAACGTAGAATCCAAATCCATATCCAAACACCTGTCAAGTGTTTCTTCTAATGGGAAGGCTATGGGAGGGAAGCAAAGGTGGGGATGAAGATACTTTAATAGATTTGGGAAAATAAGTAACCAGCATAAATATATCTCTAAGTGGCCTTATGTTAAGATAATATGGGCTTTTGGAGAAGAAGAAAGCTAAGAAGCACAATTAAAGATAAAATTAGAGTTGAAGAAAAATGGCAATCTTAGTCTAAAACACAGCAGATCGTATCAGCCTACTGGTTAACACCCGTCAGAGCTCCCCGTCGTTACCAAATAAAGAGCAAATAACTCAAAGCGCTCACAGAGCTGTTCGTCATCTGGAGCCTGCTCATCTCTCCAGCCACCTCTCTAAGCACTTTCCCATGTGCCCTGTGTTCTGCTCACACCAGATTATCAGTGATGTCCCCAGACATGCCCAGATGTGCATGCCTCAGTGCCTTTGCACGAGCTTTCACTCTGCTTGGAAAGTCCTCTTCCTTGTCTTCTGGAACAACTCCTCCTTTTCCTTCAAGGCCACCTCTTCTCAGAAGCCTTCCCTGTTCCTTGCCAAGCACAAGTGTTTGCTCTGTTCCCAGGGCTTCCAGACTCTGGGTCATTAGTGTCCACATTTGACTCCCCATCGGCTGTGGGTTCCCGGAAGGTAGGTTCTCTAGAACCATCACCGCAGAACATGCTGCTGACTCTCACGGGCGCTCAATCAATGCTCATTAGAGACAAGAAGGAGTGAGCTCAACAGAGCAGAAAGAGAAAATGTTAGACCTTACAGTGGTACAGTGGGGTAGACAAGGATATTAAAAAATATTCTCAGGAGTATTATGTAAAAGGAGAAGCATTAGTGGCAGTAAATTTGGGGCTCAGAACAAAGCCCTGAAGCGCATGTTGAGGACTCCGTTCACGAGCGTGGAATAGGGTTGGAGAGGAAGCCTGGCACCTGGGGAGAGGGAAACGAGAAGCAAGAGTGTTAGACTGTCTGGGGTAAAGTCTGAAGTTGTGCAATTTCCTCCTGCTCTGTCACAATGTCTGGAATGAAGTTACAAAGTTCATTTTCCCGTGGACCTCAGGCCCGCCCCATCCCAGGGGAGTGGAGAAGGGCAGCATGGTGCTGCCTCGGCATGCCCAGTCCCCCAGAGTAAGCGCTGCTCTGCAGAGCAAGAGGGCAGGTGCAGCCAGACCCAAGTTCACCTGCCAGAAAGGGAAGACGGAGGGGCTGGGGCCTCTGCACCTGCAGCACCAGGGCTTCTTTCAGCAGCCCCTAGCTGGGACAAATTACTTCTTGCCATGATTTGGCATTAGTTTCAGGTGGGTGGAGAAGGGCCAACTTAAGAGGTGATGGCAGAGTTGGTGAGGTGGGGTGAGGCAGCGTGTCGGTGCCCGGCTCAGGGAACAACCATGTTTGCTTCTCCAATGCACCCCAGAGAACACCTCACCACATGCCTCACCACCACCGCCTCACATTCCACAGAGGTTAGAGCACGTGTGTCCATTGTCAAAGAGAAACAAAGCAGGACGGGAGCTAAAGTCGTAGGGACACACTTTAGCCACTAACGCACTATTTCAGTAGATACACAACTTGAGTCTGTACCGAGGTTTCTCATTCGGACTGGGCATTTTAAAGGGAGGATGAGGGCATAAGGAGGGGGGTGATGGGGGCTCAGAAGAGTCAAGGAAGTAAAAATTACACAAAGCAGATGGCCAGGGCTAGGACGAGTGAAACCTGTCAGGCTTTGGTGCCTGGAGCTCACTGAGATCGGGCTCCTCCCACAGAGACTGGGGACAGGGCCTGTCTTCAATGTTGGCTGCAGCAACCAGTGAATTCTCTTGGCAGCCTTGAGGCTTCGGGCAGACACTCACTTTAATGGGGGCTAGGGTACTCCCAGGGGCGCAGCCTTGTGCTGTTAGACACTACGTCAGTGTGCATTCACATTTTTAGGGGCCAAGGTGGGGGCTCTGTTGAGAAGAGGGCCCAGAGGAGCCTGGCTGGATTTGGTCAAAGAGAGAATCTTCATCACCATGTGTGTGTACATATGTTGGATTAAAGATGGCCTCAAGTTCTTTGACACTTCTGCCACTGAGAGGTGGGGTTTATTTGCTATTCTCCTGAATTGGGGCTGGCTTGTGACTCCTTTGACCAATAAAGTCTGGAAGAAGCATCCCCAGGCTTGTGCCTGGCCCAGCCTTTATGAAGACTGGCAGCTTCTGCTCTGGGCTCCTGGAGCCTGACCTTCTATGGAAGAAGTTTGACTACTCTGCTGCAGACCACGTGCAGACCTTGAGGCCATGTGGAGGGGAGGAGGCCCAGCTGACCATCCCTGCAAAGGCAGCAGGCATTTGAGTGAGGCCAATTTTGACCTTCTAGACCTAAGCGAAGCCACCTTGGACCCTCTAGACTAGCCCAAGTGCCAGTTGAACACTGGCCAGGGCCCCTAGGTGACACTGCTTGAAGCAGAAGAATCACCCAGTTCAGCCCTGCCAACAAAACAGAAAATAAAATGTGCTTGTTTAAGTTTTGGGGTCATTAGTATGTGACAGTAGATCATCAGAACAGGTTTGAGACTGGAGATTGGGGTATAATTGGCTGGTCTGTGCCACTCGGATTTCTAAGGATTTTGGCAGATCTGATCTATTTCTGTGGTGCTGTGCTTTGGGGATCATTAGGCTCCTTCATTTTGCATCAAACCAGTCCAGAAGCACTGGACTGTTCCGGTGATCAGAGGTAATTGCTGCATATCCCAAAGGGATAATAACCCAGACTCAGAAAAGAGCCACATAGTCATCATGTCAAAGGGACACCTGCACTCCCATGTTCATCGCAGCTCTGTTTACAGTAGTCAAGATGTGGAACCAACCTAAATGTCCATCGACTGATGACTGGATAAGGAAAACATGGTACATATACACAATGGAATACTACTCTGCCATAAAAAAGAATGACATTCTGCCATGAGCAGCAACATGGATGACCTTGGAGAAAACTATGTTGAGTGAAGTAAGCCAGGCACAGATAGAGAAATTCCACACCTTCACTCATAAGTGGGAGCAAGAGAGAGAGACAAGGAAGGAAAGAAAGACCGCAGCGCTGTGCTGGACTCACAGAGGGAAAGAGCATAACTGGGGTTGTGGAGTGGGGGAGGCGGGAGGGGATTAACTGGGTGGGGGACATGGGGAAGAGTCACAATTTGTGGTAATGGGCATACTGATAGTATTGATCTGGCCATCACATCTTGGGCACAAGTGGTGATGGTCACTTTGTACCCCATGAATATGCATAACCAGTAAAATAAATTAAATTTAAAAAAAAGAAAAGAGCCACTTAAGACCTTCAAAGATAAACATGTCAAATAGGCAAAGGTCACATTTTCTAGCTGGCTCACACCTTTCAGGTCTCCTGATAATATTTGTGCCACTTGTGTTGGGATATGGGTCATTATTGCAATGGGGACAGGGAGAGGTGAGGGTGCGAGGGGAGGGGAGGTTGTCTGTCTGGGGCTCGTCAAACACGTTGCAACTGGAGTGGGAATTAAGGCTGTAGGATCCTTTGTCAACATCACTCCTCTGAGCTAGGTTGGGGATAATCCATTACCTACCTTCATGCACCGTGGGGTTGGTAACATCTCCCCAGAGCTGGCAAGCAAGGCTGGCATCTACTTTCATTCCATCCTCCCCAGGACTCAAGGGAGGCCACAGCTCCTGTCAGATTAGGAGCAAGTGACACACGTGGGACATTATGGAAATGGAGGCCCAGCGAGCTCGAGATAACTCACCTGGGGCCAAAGCCCAGAATGGAAGCCCTGTCACTGATTCTGAAGCCAGAAACCATGCTCGTTCCTTCTACATCCCTTCAAATGCCCTTGTTTCCCGTATCTTGCTTCCAAGGAACAATTATGATATTAGTCATTCACAGTTTAATTAAATAAATGTTTTGCAGAAGGATATAAAAGTAAAAAAGAGAAAAAGATTGTTGGTTGAATAGGAATCACATGTCAAAATAGAATCAGAATAAAGTAACTTTGCTCTAATACATCCACATAACTATTAAATAACACAATTAAAAAATTATTTATGTAATATGTTTTGCTAAAGCAATGTCTCCTTTCTTCTAGTTCTGTATACCTAGGCAGCAATTCATAGGGACATGATGTCTCCACTGGGCAAAGGTCCTGGTGAGGTTGATTTCAGCCTCCTCGTCCCTTAGACAGGTCTGGGTTTGGCTGAGACCTCGAGGTTGACCCTGACGTTCCCAGATCATTTGCTCCGAGTTGACAGAAATGTGAGTTCCCTTCAAGTGTGTGAAGCCTTGTTTTATGTGGATTCTCTCAGAAAAAGGGAATCCTCCCAGGCCCTCATCAAATTGTCCCAGAGCAGAGAGGTATGTAGGTTATTTGCAGCTAGAGACTGTCCTGAAGGGCTCAGGAAACCTCATGGCTGCAGGCCACAGTATAAGAAATCTTAATTTCTGATTCAGAAGATTTCCTTCCACTCTTTGATGTGAGAAACTGCTCAGTCAGCTTTCAAAACAGACCTGTGGATTTAAAGGCTGCTGTTTGGTGGCCCTGCTGCAAGCTGAACCATAGAAGTGATTCATGTCAGGCTCACACCAGCTCCCAAGGACAATCCCGTCAGCACACAGCAACCCCGAATATTGTACTTGAACTCCACTGTGCAGGGAAATAGCTCATGCACCATCAACAACCACCAAACCTTTCATCCTCCCATTGATAGCTGTGCAACTTAGATCTTTTATTTCCATGGAGTCATAGGTCCTAAATTATATGATTATGAATGGAAAGAATCAGGTAGTGCCTCTTTTCTTCCATATGTGAGTTTTTGATATGAATATAAAGAAATAGTACATTGATGAAAGTGTAAATGTTTTGGTAAACCTCTTTCAGATTTTCAGTATTAAAACAACTATAAATAAAATTGTTAGAATTTTCGAGAGCTGCTGGTCAAGATGGCAGAACAGACGGTCCCCAGCGTCACTCTCTCCCACAAGCAACCAATTTACAGCTATTAAAAAGCAACGACAGCCAAGCTGGTCCCACTAGAGCCCAGGGGAAGAGGAGGAGCGACCTACAGAGTGCGTGAAGGTGGAAGAAGCTGTGATGGCAGAAAGAAGGGACTGCTCTGACCATTTTGAGCCTCAGCCACCTCAAGCCTGGTCCTGGGGAGCTGGCAAAAGCCACAGCTGTGCCCTTCATATGAAGTTGTGTGGAGGTGGCAGGGGAGAAGAGGGCCTTGGTGGCCCCCAGGCCAGCAAGACCTCTAATAGGGTTCCCAAGGACCTGCATAGGAGCGAGGGGCCACAACAACTGAAAAAAGAGCCACTCAGAGGCCAGTGAGTCATCGCAAGGGACTGTCACATGGCCTGTCCCATGGGAAGTGTTTGGAGTGTGGGGGGTGGGGGAGACGGGCGCACTAGGAGGACACTGGGGCAGAGCAGGGACAGCTGATCTGCCCCCCAATTAGTGCAGGACCTCTCGGTGGAGACCGGACAGGAATATAGAATTGCATGGGGTACAGTTTGCTGAAAAGACTCAGGCCCAGACCAGAGTTTCCACACAACCCAGGTGCACCAGAACTCACAAGACCCAGAAATGCTTAGAAGGTCAACTACAAAACCTGAGCTGCACAAGAAGCCTTCCCCAGAGAATCAGCAGCAAAGCAGCAATTTAGCTCAACGCCAGGGCTCAAATGCTGGTCCCCACAGGAAGTTCCCCCATTTTAGAAGTAACCAAAGGACAACAAATTAGTTCCAGTGCAGAGTTTAAGTGGTGGGGGTAGTAACTAATAATCCAACGCAGAACTGAAAGAAAACACAAAATACCTACAGATCAGAGACAAAGTTCTGGTATTAATCAGTAAATGTTTAACACCACCAAAGACCACCTATGAAGCCTAGAAAGACCAGAAGCCCCCCAGGCTCCCAAGCCAGGGTGGGGAGAGGGCCGAGGGTCTCAGCCGTGCCCCCCAACATCTGCATCCAGCCCAGTGACAACCACCATGCCACTGCCAGAAGTGCCCTAGGCTCCCAAGCCAAAGGTGAGGGTTCACTGAGGGCCTCAGCCACATCCCCCTGACATTCACCTCCAGCTACAACTGACTGAGCTGCTGCTGGAAGCCCGCTGGCCTCCTCTGCCATAATGAGGGGGGTGCCTTGGCCCTTGATCATGCCCCTTCCCCACCTCCTCATCTTCCCACCATATCCCCGCCCCCTTCCTCTTTCCCCATCCACCTCAACTGCTCTGCAACATCTTAGAATGTAAAAAAAAAATAATAACAGTAAATAAATAAATTTTTAAAAATTGGTAGAATTTTCTGCTCAATGCCAATATGTGGCTTTTAAATAAAATCAAATGCATTTCTTATTAATGGTAAAAGACATGAAAAAGTCAGCCTAATTCAATTAGACCCACAGTCTTTATAGAAAACTCTATGAAACTATTGATTGATTCATTCATTCAATGCATATTTATTCATCACCTACTACTGACCACCTACAGACAGGCGCAGCTGTGAGCATGAGAATTAAGAAAACTCACGAAGATGTCTGCCCTCACTGTTGACTTGCTATGCCCTCTGGCAAATCAATTTATTTAAATACGGTTAAATCGCTTTTGCTTTTTGTCATCATTCATTCACGTGATCAGAGCCAGCACATGTGTGCAAAGCCTCTTTGGGAAACTCACAAACCCACTATTGCCATAAAGCAGAAAGCTGAGTTTCTTTGAATTATTGTGCTTTTTTAGTGGTTCCTGAGGCTGGGTTTTAGCACCTGCATCCAGACTGATCCCTATGTTGACCTTAAGTACACTTCATAGATAAAATGAAACAACTTCTTGTATCAGGGGTTTTTTTGTTTGTTCATTTTTATCTGTTTCTAATTAATCACCTCATATAAAATATCTTATATTTTATAGTCACAGTCCTCTTTTAGAATTTGATGAAAGCTATGGATCCTTTTTCCAGAAGAAAAGCATCATGTAAGCACACTAAAATTTACAGTTGAAACACATGAATTTAAAAAGTCATGGAGCCCTGAAACCCATTTGTTTATCTTCTAGAGATTCATGGACCCCAAGTCAAGAACCCTATTGTCTGGAAAGCTACACTTTTGTCAAGTTCTTATTCTGTATTCTACTTATGAGCTGAAGTTTTCCTCTTTAAAATTAGCCACTTAGATTGAGGCATTGTGTAAACCTTTGGCACATCTATTTCCATGTTAGCATTGGATATAAACTCCTTCCATTGAGCAAGGTCATCAGAGTGACCATAGCCCCTGTGTTGGGCTGCTCACATGAGATGACATGTGGGAGACCTCAGCCCAAGATCTGGTTTCCTTTCTTCAAACCAGATGCCACGTATGGGATTTCAATTCTTCTTTCCAGTTAGTGGCAATGAAACCAAAGTTCCTCTGTATATTTGCTTTACAGATTTGAGCAAGCTCTTTCATGTAAATTTAGATCAATTTCTCTGTGGTCTTATCTGGGGACAAATGGATCTGAAGGAGCTAGTGTTTTAAGACTGTGAGCTTAAGACTGTCTGGGATGCCTGCACGGTGCAGTCTGGCACAGTTGACCTGTTCTGTGAGTGAGGCTTATGTTTTGACAGTTGTGGTTTCTGTTTTAATTCTTAGTCCCCACCTCCCCCCCCTCCAGTCTACCAGTCCAGCTGTCAGCAGGCCCTTTTTCACGGAATCATATTTTTCTGCTTTGTAGCTATAGTTATTCTACTGACACGCTACATGTGTAACACAGAGCCCTACAGTGGGACAACCTTCTGAGAGACGACTTCTGTAGTTTGCAGTGGGCAGTGAGACATGGTGCTCACTCACAGAAATCTAACCCTCAGTAAGTCATCTTATTTCATTACTCCCTCCTCACAGGTCTATACCTTAACTGTGCATGACAGATGTTATAGTCTTAGATTTGACAAACAATTCAGCATAACAAATGGCAATATCGGGAAACTTACCAGTTCTATGAACTGTCCTCTCCCCGCCCAGTTCAGGCTCTTCCCAGAGGCCTGGCCAGGACTTCTGCACGGAGGCTGCTTCCTGGGCTGGGTCCTGGGGCTGAAGGGCTGGTCAAGAAGTCCAGCAGAGCAGCAATGAGATGCCACTGCACCCCCATCAGGATGGCTACCATCAAAAAACCAGAAAATAGCAGGTGCTGATGAGGATGTGGACTAACTGGAACCCTTATGCACTGCTGATGGCAATATAAAATGGTGCAGCCACTGGAAAACAATGTGGCAGCTCTTCAAAAAATTAAACATAGGATTACCACATGATCCAGCAATTCTGCTCCAGGATATGCCCTAAAGAATTGAAAGGAGGGTCTTGAATAGGAGCAGTCAAAGGGAGGATTAGGGAAAGGGTTACCAGCAAGGTTTTGGGGTTGGAGTTATGACAGTCTTGTCAGGATTTGATAAGATTTTGTAAACCAGGGAGTTCCTAGAAAAGCGAGTGGTCTTATCTTTAGAGTGCACAAGTCTGTGTGGAGTTGTCTTCAAGTTGGGGGCAATGCTGAGCCCACTTTCTACACTCATTCTTGGGAATGAAGAGAGAGAAGTAAATATTTGCACACTGATGTTCATAGCAGCATTATTCACAATCGCCAAAAGGTGGAGGCAAACCGAGTGTCCATTAACACATGAATGTATGGGTAAAATGTGGTATATCCATACAATGGAATATTATTCAGCCTTAAAAAGGAAAGAAATGCTGACACATGCTACAACATGCACGAACCTTAAAGACATTATGCTAAGTGAAAGAAACCACTCACGAAAGGACAAATATTGTATGACCCCCTTACATCAGGCACCTAGAGCAGTCTGATTCATAGAGACACAAAGCAGAATGGTGGTTGCCAGGGGCCGTGGGGAGGGGGGAATGGGGAATTAGTGTTTAATCAGTGCAGAGTTTGGGAAGAAGAAAATGTTCTAGAGATGGATGGTGGTGATGGGAGTGTACTTAATGCCACTGAACTGTACACTTAAAATGGTTTAAAGTGGTAAATTTTATGTTATGTGTATTTCACCACAATTAAAAAAAAAATTATAGCTAAAAAAGAAAGTTCAGTGCAGGAAGAGCCTGCAGGAAGCGTAAACCCAAGTCCTTAGGGGATGATGAACACGGGGACTGAGGAAGCCCCATTCACATGCTGGGTCAAGAGGCATGGGATGGGCTCAAAGCTGAGGTCAGGAGTGGGCTGGTGTGAAAACAGAGCAATCTGAGGGATGCCCTAGAGGCTTGTCTTTGGTGGCTGCAGTGCAGTGTGGGAGCGGGTCAGTCCCAGGAGGCAAAGTCAGAGCAGACTAAGGAAGGGTCTCCTTTCCCCTCTTCACTTCCTCCCTTAGAGAATATTCAGTGGAGATTTTAGGCAGCCTGCAATTCTTCAGTGAGGTGGGTTAGGAAATAGGGTTATAGACTCCACCCTCTAAGCTCCTTGGCCTCCCCCCTGTCATAGGCAGAGCCAGATGGAAGTGGCTCTACATATGGTAGTGAGAAGCGATGGTGTGATGATAGCAACTTCTCGGGAGATATGCAAATCAACATTTCTCACTCTGGAATGCCAGTGTCGGGAGCTTCAGAAGGATATCCCATGCTGAGTCACCGCTGGGCTTGCTGAGTAGCTAGGAGGACCACCCCTGGTACCTAGACATCAGATGGGGCGGGGATAGGGCAAGGAGCCCCAACAGCAGGCAAAAGTTACACTTCCAGGCAGGAAGTCAGAGTCAGGGAGGTTCCCAGGAGAGTCACCAGGTCTCCAGCAAGGAGCCATGATGATGGGCCCACAGGGGAGCCAGGGCCTGCAGTTTAAAGATGCCTGATTGCAGGTCGTGGGTGTGCTTCTGTGCTCTGTGTCTTCTCTCCCCTGTACCTCACCCTGCTTCATTGCAGCCTTTCTGTGTTTGAGGGAAGGTCTTCAAGTTGGGGGCAATGCTGGGCCCACTTTCCACACTCATTCTTGGGAATGAAGAGAGAGAAGTAAAACTGGAGGACAGACTCCCAATTTGCCCTCGCCGCTCCCTGACCTCGGCTGGGGGAAGGGGGAAAGAGCAAGAGGAAAACTGCTTGACCAAGCCCGACAGGCTGAATTCCTAGGAATGCCACCAGGCTTGCTTAACAATCAGATGAAACTAGAGCAGTTAAATACATGCTTTCCTTAGGGTGAACATAACGTAGAGATCACAAGGCGTTTGTTCCTTAGGATAATGACTATAGATCACATCACTAATATCAGTTCTGAGATGTTTTCCAGACCACCCGTGATCACAAGGCTGCTTCATAGCACATAGACTGCTAAACTTGGAGGAGCCATGGAAACCACGTCTCAAGATGCCAGAAATAATTACCCTGACTTCACCACTGACCAATCAGATACCCACAAGATTCCTGAGACCCCCCCCCCC
>NW_007736383.1:12192-15776 GCF_000696425.1 Galeopterus variegatus | reverse complement strand
TAAAGAAATTCCTGATTGATCCGTGCTCAGGAGCATCTGAAGATGGCCTGGGAATAACATTGTTAGCAATTAAAAAAAAAAAATGTCCACCATAGATTGGATGGCACTTGTTATGCACCAGGAAGTTTTCATTTGTGACCCCATTTACTCCCTGCCATTTTACAGATGAGAAAAGTGAGGCTCAGGGAAATAAAATCCCTGGTCAGTAAGTGGCAGGCATGGGAGTCAAGGGAATTCCATCACAAGTGTACGTGCCTGTCCTGTGTTTGTCAGTTTTTCTCTTCTAAATTTTATTACCTGGGATTTTTTTCTCATCTTCATCAATACCAGCTATCCACAGGAAAAGCTGAAGTTCTGTATTGCACACGTGCTTTGGGAGTAAAACACTTGTGTCCATGTCCAGTTTATAGCTGCCTTTAACCCCTCTTCTCTGTAAAATTGTGGAGGTGTTTGTAAATAATTTACTTCATGTTCTGTACTGCCAAGTTGTCTATGGGCCTCTTTTAATTCTTCCCTCTGTAAAACAGTCATTTTACATTTTTCCCTCTGGAAAAAAAAATATCGTTTTCTAATAGAGCAAGTAATCAGAAGTGAAATGGTGGCCTTCAGATGGCTCTACGAATTCCATCCACCTCTAAAATGACCTGTAAACACAGCTGCCACATGAGGGTGGTCAAAAATGGAGTTTTTCTTACAAAACAGGTGGGAACACAGTCTTTTGTTAGAGTGGCATCATAAAAAGTTGAGATTACATCTTATTCTTGTGTCTTAATACTGGGTGTGAGATGCGCACATTTTGCTATATTTATTGAAAGAGTACGAGACAAAGGTTTGAGATAATATTGAAGCAGTGATCTTGGGCAGGAAAAGGGTATGGTACTTCCCCTCTGCAAATGATCAAGGGCAGCTGGACACTAATTGGATGGAGGTCGGGGGTGTAGGGAGGCGTGGACAGGAGCCTGGAGTCAACTCTACCTGCACAAGACAGTCCCCCATGGTAACTCACAAACTGAGACTCTCAGAGCGAGGCCCTAGAATCTCTACTTTTTAACCAACACTTCAGGTTATATTCACGCTGCTACTCAAGCTCTAGTTCTCTAAGAATCATTGCACTTGATCACTGTGCCCAAAACTTACCTGAAGATAAGAATCACCTGGCAGCGCTTGTTAAATGTACAGCGTTCCAGGCTTCTCCCCTGGACTCTGTGATGATTTATGCAGGGTCCAGGAATCAGTGGAGTTTGAGAAGCCTTTATAACTCTCAGATTCTATGGCCTAGACTACAGGGTTCCATTTATTTTAGTTCTGCTCACATGCCATGAGAGTGCAGACGCATGCACAGATAGCTTTGAAACAACATGGGAACTTCATAAAGTCTGGAGAGGATTCTATGGCAGTACCAGAGGATGGAGGTTTCACCTGGGGTGGACACCAGCTGCCTGGGACAATGACGGCCGTGCTGCATGATCAAGCTTGACTGCGTGTCAGTGCTGTGTTCAATTCAGGTGTTTTCTGTTGACCAATGTCCTGGCAACCACTTCATTCTTCTTCAGTGTCTAACATGCTAATGTAACTTACTACATACTCCAATTTGGGGGTTTCCATTTGACTTTTTTTTATATAGATTCCAATTCTCTGGTAAAATTCATCTTTTTTCATTAATTTCTTTTCTTTTTTGAGTTATCAAATACTAACTTAAGATAAAGTTATCAAATATTAAATCTTATCTAAATTTTTTCAGAGATAACTTTATCTTAAGTTAGTATTTGGTAACTCAAATATCTTTGTCATTCTGAGTGTCATTCTACATTCTAGGTGTTTAGTCTCTTAGTTTTCAATGATTTCTTTCTATTTCATGTCATGCTTGCAAATTTTTAAGTGAATATTAGAAATGTATATAAAAAAGGTAGGAGTTCTGAATGATGTTATTTTCTTCTGGGTAAGATTCTGTTTCCTTCTGGTGGGCATACAGAATGTGGGTAGATGTCCAGGTCCAGTCGAGTCTGGACTATTTTTGGATTATCCTTACTTATTGGTTGTGTCCTTTGAGAGTTTCAATTATGAGCCTGGAGGTTTCTCAGGGCCCCTTCTTCTTTGCATGTCTCAACTTTTTTTTTTCTCTTTCTAGTGCTTAACAAAATAAGAATTTCTACTTAGCTTTTACCCTCTAGGCAGCTGCTTTCTTCTTTGTTTCTCATTATTTAGTCCCATGCAAGCACAACTTAGGAGTGGAAAATGCCTTGAGGGGTGTCTGTGTACGGAATGTGCAGCTCACCTCAATGTCTCCCTTCTGTAGAGGAGCTTCACTTTGTCAGGGAAACTTAAGTTCCTTGGTATCTCTCTGAAGCCTTCGGATGGCTGCTGTTATTGCTGTTTTATTCTACCTAGCTTTTATAATTGTTTTCAGTGGGAGGTTTGTCTGATCAAAACCACTCTATCATAGTCAGAAATGGAAGTCCTCCTGTGTTTGGATTTTAATTGATTCGATATAATTGCCTTAGAGAGATCCATTCAAAATTCAAGATGAAAGAGGTAAGATACTTCTCGTCATTTTTCTGTATGCTTTTATTCGTCTGCCTTCACATTTTTGAGGTATGATTACATACAGCAAGATGTGCAGATCTTAAATGTGCAGTTTGATGAGTTTTGACAGATGTGCACACATGTCTAACTGTCATTTTACTTTAAAATGTATTTTCTTTATATTACCTAATTTAATCAAAACTAAAATAGCTTTCGCATGATAGTAAAAATTCAAAAATCAAAACAAATATTCATAAACTGGAATTTCGCAACATTTACTCAAGCAACTGTGTGAATTACCATTTTAATACAGTTCTCCCAAGCACACAACCATGCCTGGCTCTAACAAGATGAATAAATGTCTTCTGGATTGAGGTAATTATTGACTTTATTTTAAAAATTCAGTTGCTCAAGTCTTTGCTTTCTATAATGAACAACTCTACATTTGGCAATTTTGAATTATTTTTTAAACTGCTTTTTATTATAAAGGAAAATAATTTTATTGTTCAAAGATGGAAAAATGTAAACAGAATTGCCAACAATCTCCTCACTGGTAAGACTATTCTAGATACAACTAATATTTGCAATATGATATATACTCTTCCTGACAATTTTGTGCATATAATTTTTTAAAAAATAAAAGTACTGCACATAAATTTCTATAAACTGCTTTTTAAAATTTACCAATAATCATTTGTCTCATGTCAACAATTACATTTTTATTATTCTCTTTTAAATAGTTGAAAAGAATCTATTTTACATAAATTACTTTATTATATTTTCCTTTAAATTTTTATTTTGTCGATATACAATGTGGTAGATTATTATGGCCCATCACAGAAACCTCCCTCCCTCCACCCTCTCCTACCTCCCACCCAACAATGTCCTTTCCGTTTGCTTGTCGTAACAACTTCAAAAAATTGTAGTTGTTATATCTTCTTCCCCACCCCACCCCCCCGGGGTTTTTTTTTTTTTGTGTTTTTGGGGGGGTTTTTTTTTTTTTTTTTTTTTTTTTCCCCCCCCAAAGGGGGGAAAAATGGGGTTTTTTTTTTTTTTCCCCC
>NW_007736383.1:9519-11323 GCF_000696425.1 Galeopterus variegatus | reverse complement strand
GTTTTTTTTTTTGTGTGTGTGTGTGTGTGTGTGTGTATGTGAGTGAATTGATTTGTTTTTTGTTTTTATTTTTTTTTAGCTCCCACCAATAAGTGAGAACATGTGGTATTTCTTTTTCTCTGCCTGACTCGTTTCACTCAGTATTATTCTTTCAAGGTCCATCCATGTTGTTGCAAATGGCAGTATTTCATTCATTTTTATAGCTGAGTAGTATTCCATTGTGTAGATATACCACATTTTCTGTATCCACTCATCCGATGATGGACATTTGGGTTGATTCCAGCTCTTGGCTATTGTGAAGAGTGCTGCAATGAACATTGGGAAACAGGTATACCTTCGACTTGATGTTTTCCATTCCTTTGGGTATATTCCCAGTAGTGGGATAGCTGGATCGTATGGTAGCTCTATCTTCAGCTGTTTGAGGAACCTCCAAACCATTTTCCATAGGGGTTGCACCATTTTGCATTCCCACCAACAATGTATGAGAGTTCCTTTTTCTCCGCAACCTCGCCAGCATTTATCGTTCAAAGTCTTTTGGATTTTAGCCATCCTCACTGGGGTGAGATGGTATCTCAGTGTGGTTTTGATTTGCATTTCCCGGATGCTGAGTGATGTTGAGCATTTTTTCATATGACTGTTGGCCATTTGTATATCTTCCTTAGAGAATTGCCTACTTAGCTCTTTTGCCCATTTTTTTTTTGGGTTGCTTGTTTTTTTCTTGTAAAGTTTTTTGAGTTCCTTGTATATTCTGGATATTAATCCTTTGTCGGATGTATAATTTGCATATATTTTCTCCCACTCTGTTGGTTGTCTTTTAGCTCTGTTAATTGTTTCTTTTGCTGTGCAGAAGCTTTTTAGTTTGATATAATCCCATTTGTTTATTTTTCCTTTGGTTGCCCGTGCTTTTGGGGTTGTATTCATGATGTCTATGCAGTTTGTGTCCAGTTGTATTCATGAAGTCTGTGTCCAGTCCTATTTGCTGAAGTGTTTCTCCTATGTTTTCTTTAATAAGTTTTATTGTTTCAGGGTGTATATTTAAATCCTTAATCCATTTTGAGTTGATTTTAGTATATGGTGAGAGGTATGGGTCTAGTTTCATTCTCCTGAATATGGATATCCAGTTATCCCAGCACCATTTGCTGAGGAGGCATTCCCTAACCCAGTGACTGGGCTTGGTGCCTTTGTCAAAGATGAGATGGCAGTTAGTGTGTGGGTTGATTTCTGGATTCTCTATTCTATTCCATTGATCAGTGTGTCTGTTTTTATGCCAGTACCAGGCTGTTTTGTTTATTATAGCTTTATAGTATAGCTTAATGTCAGGTAGTGTTATGCCTCCAGCTTTATTTTTTTTTTTTTGCTCAGCATTGCTTTGGCTATGCATGNCAGTGGGATAGCTGGGTCATATGGTAGATCTATCTGCAATTGTTTGAGGAACCTCCATAGCTTTTTCCATAGAGGCTGGACCATTTTGCAGTCCCACCAACAACGTATGAGAGGTCCTTTTTCTCCGCAACCTCGCCAGCATTTATTGTTCAGAGTCTTTTGGATTTTAGCCATCCTAACTGGGGTGAGATGGTATCTCAGTGTAGTTTTTTTATTTTTCCTTTTTGTCTTTTTCTTACTGACCGGTAACGGGATCGCAACCCTCGGTGTTGCGCCCGCACCGCGCTCAGCCAGTGAGTGGGAACCGGTCTCAACATGGGATCCGAACCCTCGGTGGGAGCGCCGCCGTGCTACCATGCGGCGCACTCTCCAGTGCGCCACCGGGCCGGCCCTCAGTGTAGTTTTGATTTGCATTTCCCGG
>NW_007736383.1:8427-9078 GCF_000696425.1 Galeopterus variegatus | reverse complement strand
TTTAGTATATGGTGAGAGGTATGGGTCTAGTTTCAATCTCCTGCATATGGATATCCAGTGGGAGACATTATTTAGCCGACCACAGTCACCAGCTACCTACTCAACACACCCTCCTGGACAACCAACAGGCACAGGAAATGTCACATGTTCTCAGCTGAGTGCCTCATGGTACCCCAGCCTGCTCCTGCTGGCTTCCCATCTCAAGGGTGGTACCCAACTTCCCAGCTGCCCAGGCCAAAACCGCGGGGTCAACCCTGCACTCCTCTCTTGTTCTCTCCCCTACAGCTCACCCACCATCAGCAAATCCTGTTGGTTTCACCTTCAAGCTCTATCAAGAATCTGACCACTTCTCACCATCCTGGTCCAAGCCACTGCCTCTCTCTCCAGGGTAATTGCAGCAGCCTCCTCCCTGGGCTTCCTGCTTCTGCCCCACCTCCCACAGTGTCTTCAACACAGCGGCCAGAGGGACACTACAGCCCAAGTCAGAGCACAGCCCTCCCCTGTCAAAATCCTGCAGTGACTCCCATCTCACTCAGAGCAAAAGCCAAAGTCTTTACATTGGTCTGTGAACTCTGACCGCGTTTGCTCCCTGACAAGATTCCAACCACTGCGGGCCTCCTCCTCCTCCTCCTCCTGCACCTCCTCCTCCTC
>NW_007736383.1:0-6864 GCF_000696425.1 Galeopterus variegatus | reverse complement strand
CCCCCTCCTCCTCCTCCTCCTCCTCTTGGCTGCTCCTCCTTCTCTTGGCTGCTCCTCATCCTGACCAGGCAAGCTCCCACCTAAGGACCATGTTCCCTTTGCCTCAAATGCTCTCCCCAGGTACCCATGCACCTCCTCACCCCCCAGGTCTTTACCTAAAAGTCACCTTAGTGAGGCACCCCCACCCCTGACATCCCTTCTCCCCCTTCCCTGCTGTATTTTTTCCTCCTTGATATTATCACTATCTAACACAGTACATCTTTTGCTTATTTGTCTTGTTTAATGTCCGTCTCCCCTATTAGAACATAAGCTCCATGAAGACAGCCTCCCAGATCCTAAAATAGTGCCTGGACTAGCAAGTGCTCACTAACTACTCACCCCTTCATTCACCCCACAGAGGACTATGCAGCCAGGTTCTGAGGAGGCACTGGGACCTGGCAGTAAACCAGACACAGCCCCAACAAGGACCACCCAGGGTGTTAGGCACAGTGACAGGGAAGCCCAGAGTTCAGAGGAAAGAGGGACCAACTCAGCCCAGTAGGTAGGGACAGTCATGCAGAGGAGGGCTTTACAGGATAAGTAGGAGTTCTCCAGCTGGATAGGAGACAGCTTCACACCTGGCAAGAGAAACGGCAGGTACAAAAACCAGGAACAAAATGGCAGATGTATCCTTGGGATGGGGGTGGGCGTAGGAAGTGAGGCCAGCAAGGTCGGGCAAGGGATAGGATTGAAGGGCCTTAGAGAGAGGCCAGGAGGGTTGACATTTTCCCCGTGGGCACTGGTGGGCCACTGGAGGGGAGGACGGGGCATGTGTGTGTCTGGAGGCTCCCCCGCCTCAGACATCAACACGCAGCTAACACACAGCCTGGACGTGGGGAGAGTATGGGATATGGGGCCTGCCCACCAGGCACCACAGTAAGGATTGGAAATGCCCCCAAACCTTGGCCTCAGCCAGGAAGCAGCTCAAGCCAGAGTGTCATTGTGGAGCTCCCAGCATGCCCAGGCCTGTGCTGGGAAGAGACCTTGCAGGAAATGAAACCAAACAGTTTGCAACAAATGCCAGGTTGTGAAGCTCCAATGTAGCCAGGGGACAGTAGTGCAGGAGTGGCGCTATGGACTGAATTGTGTCCCCTCAAATTCATATCTTAAAGCCCTAACCCCCAATGTGACTGCATTTGGAGTAAGGAAGTAATTAAGGTTAAATGAGGTCATCAGGGTAGAGCCCTACTCTGATACGATTAGTGTCCTCATAAGAAGAGACACCAGATCTCCATTCTCCATCTTTCTCTCTCTCTGTTTCTCTCTCTCTGTCTTTCAGTCTCTCCCTACCTTCCCGGCCCCCCTTGTCCCCGGCCCATGTGAGGACACAACCAGAAGGCACCACCTGCAAGCCAGGAAGAGAGCCCTCACCAGAACCCAACCACACTGGCACCCTGATCTCAGACTTGCAGCCACCAGAACAGTGAGAAATAAATACCTGTTGTTTAAGCCACCCAGCCTATGATACTTTGTTACGGCAGCCTGAGTGGACAAAGATAGATGACGAAGTCAAGGAGAGCTTCCTGGAGGAAACAAGGTTTTGGGCCATCCTAGGATGGGAGACAGGCCTTGGCTGACGAAACCTCTCACCACACAGTGGGCCCTGGCCAAAGCCCATCCTTCGTCCAGCCTGCAAACCCTTCACAATTTCTTTGGGATTTAAATTCTCTGCTGAGAACAGAGGCAGTCCCTGGATAGATGCAACTTTCTGTGTTCCATCAAGTCCAGCCAGATCCCTCAAGGCAGAGGTAGGAGAATGGAATTTTCTGGCTCCTGAGCACTGGATTCCCACTTCCCCCTTTTGCCTCCATCAATGCTAACTCAGCCCGGCCACGGCCAGCCAGGAATCAACGTGCAAAGTTCCCCCAAACCCAGCTCCCACCCCCAAGGGGGCTGTTGGAAGTGGGGACCTGGGCTGGGCTCTGAATGACAGAAATGATCAGGATATGCAGAGAGGTCTATAAATAAATATACATTTTCATAAGACATGTTTAATTAAAATGGATTAAAATTAATTTGCTTTAAGAAAATTAGAAGTGCCCTAGAGAATTTCAGAAGCAGGGCAAGAGTCCCTGAATCCAAAGGCTCCTTAGATGGGCTTGAGGGTGGGGGAGTACCCCATTCTCTGCATGTGGTGCCCTCAGAAGGAGGCAGGTCACATCTACATGCACTCTGTGTACCACCAGGCGTGTTCACATGGGCATGGCAGGCGTGATCGGCCCCATTTTGCCAGGCAGAAACTGAAGCCCAGAGTGGGTAGTGACTTGCCCAAGGTTATACAGCATGTCTGTGGCAGGCCCAGTGGGAAGCTGCTGGTCCCTTCTGCTAGGCCTGGCATTTCATTTATGCTCAACACAGCAAAAGCCCCTCACCCTCAGTGCCCTCGGCCTGAGCTGCTGCCCCCCCAGGTTCCTCCTATCTGCAGGGTGGGGCCCTCGAGCTGTGACAATCTGGCTCTTCTGAGGCTCAGCATGAGGAAGGCAGAGGGAAGCAGCCTGGGGGTTGGGGACAGGAG
Organism: Galeopterus variegatus; assembly: GCF_000696425.1. Taxonomy (NCBI): domain Eukaryota; kingdom Metazoa; phylum Chordata; class Mammalia; order Dermoptera; family Cynocephalidae; genus Galeopterus; species Galeopterus variegatus. The sequence goes on along the minus strand of NW_007736383.1, from coordinate 4,310 downwards.
CCAGAAAGGGAAAGGACCCGAAATCAACAAGCGTTCCAGAATTTTAAGCAGGTTTTGGAGGAAAACGAGGAGCAGGTTCAGCTGTAGCAATTTGCTCCAGGGGAAAATTATGTTCCCGTGCTCTATTATACAGAACAGAAGGAACATTTGGTGGGTTGAATACTTGTTAATTTATTTCTCTGTTTGTTAATGGGCGCTACACATGCGCATGCTCAAGTGCACACACACACACACACACACACGCACACACACACACACACACAACCATCAGCAGGAGGCAGCACGGACTACCCAAGTTTTCATGCCACCTTCCTATCAAGTACCAGTCAGGTCTCGCTCCCTCCTTTCAGTGCCCGGGGTCTAGAAGAAGGCCGTGTGTCATTTAGGGACTGAGGTGAGCACCTCTGTTTCCTCATCTGAATGAAGAACTGGCAATGAGATGACCCAACGTATCAGGGCAAAGCCTTTGACCTTGGAGAAGTGTGACCAGACGTGAGAAGTCGTTCTGAGAGCGTCTACAGACACACAGTTGGTCCTCAATACTGGCTGCAGGAACGATGCTCTGCTTGGATGGCTCACCGGTGCCTCAAACCAAGCAAATGCAAACCAGAATTCCTGTGCCTCTGCCTGCCCCAGATTCCCCATCCCAGAAAACGGTGCCACCATCTATCCTGACTCAGGCCAACTGACCTCGCCCCTTACCCAGACTCTCAACTCTCCCACCCCACAGCCACTCTCCCACACACCCCCATCCATCCATTCCTCGCCATCTCCACCACCACCCCATGGCCTTGACCCCACTTCTCTCCTAAGGACTGCAACCCGCCTCCCCACGAGGCTCCCTGTCTCCTTGCCATGGACTCTAATCCATTCTCTCCACACAGAGGCCAGAACGGAATTTGAAAATCACAGATCAGGTCCTGTCATTCTCCTGTTTGACACTCTCCAGAGCCTCCAAATAAAGTCTGCTCCTCAGTAGGGCGGCCAGGGCTCCCTCTCCCCTCCTCTCCCCTTTCTCTCCCTCGCTCCCCTCCCACCAGCCACGCTGTCTTCCTCCTGGTCTCCAAACACACCCAGTTCTTCCCACTTCCCACATGCAGGCCTTGGCATTGCTGTTCAGTCCCCCTGATCTTCAACGTCACCTCTCCAGTCAGGCCTGCCTGGACCCCTCAGAGATACTCACCCCGTTCCAGCCACTCCCTGTTTCATAGCACTGTTATTTACTCCCAAGCTCATGACCGTCTGATATTATCCAAATTATGTGTGGCTGGGCTCACTGTCCCTGTCACAAGAATGGAAACTACCCGAGGGCAGGAACGTTGTGCGTAACATTCTAGGTGCTGTATCCCCAAAACACAGAACAGCACCAGGCACTTAGCAGGTGTTTCATCAACATTTGATAGTGAACAAGTGTATGAATGAATGAATGAATGAATGGGCAGCTCCAAGCCAGAGGGGAGTGGAAAGAAGGGGGTCAGGGCTTCCTGTCCCCAAAGTCTCTTGCCCCAGCAGGAAAGGGAGCAGGTGGGGATGAGTTTCGTGAAACAGCAGCTGTAATCTGGGCCCTTTTCTCTAAACAACTCCAGGAAGCAGTTACAAGGAGACAGAGGAACCCAGTCTGGGACTCAGCTGCTCTGTACAAATAACTTGACCTCTCTGAACCTCAGTTTCCTCATCTGTATAATGGGGATAATTACAGGACTCACCTTCTAGGACTGTTGTGTGAATGAATGAGACTGGTGCTCTCAAAAATGTGAGACTCACTTTTGGCAACACCAACGTCATGGGTTCGGGTCCCCATACAGGCCAGCCGTAAAAAAACAAAAACAACAAAAATGTGAGATGATGATGATGACAAAACGAATCTCATCTGTCACAGATGAAGAAGATTAAAAGATTGTTGGAGTTGCCTAGGATCCCACAATCAGAAAGCGGGAAGGCTAAAACCCCCATTCAGAACTCAGAATCCAGTGCTCTTCTGTCTGCGCTGGACGCGCCCCCGCTAGGAGTGGGAAGTGGGACACAGGAAGCCTTTCTTAGTCATTACATGTTAGTGGAGCTCCTTTATGTTCCTGAATGTGGACTGGCTTTGCTTCACCTTGTTCCACCTACAAAGACACTTTAGGAAGCTGGGACAGCTGGCCAGGAAGGACAGTGCTACCCTCACCCCACCCATGCCTGAGGCAAGAGAACTGGAGAGGAGGCAGTTGCCCAGGCCCTGGACAGGTAAACTGAGGCATGCCAAGAGCCAGTCTGTCAGGAGTCTCCCTTGGGTGGCCTCTGGTTGGGGGATGGGCAGGCCTGGGTCTCAGAGAGGTCCCAAGAGGAAGAGTTGGCCCACATAGCAGGGGAGGAAGAATGAACATTTAGCAAGCACAGCTCCCACCCTGGCCAAGGACACAGAGCAGGTGGGAGACAGCAGGATACAAAAGGTCCTGGGGGCTCTAAGGACAGATTCAGGGCCCACCCAATCCCACCGAGACCAGCTTGTGGGCTTAGAAGCTTGTCACTGAAGGTTCGGAGGCCTAGAGATAAGGCTGCCCTAGCAGAGACCCTGCCCAGAGCCTGGCTGATGAGGGATTGTGCTGCTGGGAGCCAAGGTGCCTTCCCCTAGCAGCGATGCCCATTAAGAATTATTCCTCCTGCGAGCAAACAATTTGTTACAATATCTGCTGTGCACTTTTCCCGGCTGGGCGCCCTCCCATACATCCTGGATTAATCCTGGAAGTCACTCCATTCATTTCGGACATGCTTGAGTGTGCCTCCTCTTTTATTAGGGAAATTTTTCATTGTTTTGAGGAGCTCATAGGTTTTAATTTGAGGCTGAGATTTTAAAGCCTCCCTCAGTGGCTCAGGGGCAGGAGTAGACTCGTGGCTGGAAAGACCCCCTGGGTCCCCAGACCTGGTAGGACCTGGTGGGGGCCACCGGACCCCAGGGAGGAAGACAGCATGGCACATTCCCTCCAGGGAGCCGGGGGCTGCAGACCCCAATGCTGTGTGGCATCGAGTCGTACCCTCAACCTTCCCGAGCCTCCCTAAGAGAGGCAAAGCAAAGAAGACTGCATATTTGGGTGTCGCAGTACTGAGCCTGCCCAGTGAAGTCTGGGGGTCGTCACCTCTAAAAACCAGAGAGAGTAGCATGGGGCTATTAAAAAGGCATCATGTTTGAAGTTCAGATTTGAAACATGACCCGGGGCAGGTGAGTCATTAGCCTCTCTGAGCCTGGTTTCCAACTCCTTAGAATGAAGCCAAGTGCCAGCCCCTCTCTGGGCCGTTGTGCAAATCAAACAAGCATGGCACACAGTGGGCATTTGATAAGGGTGAGTCTCCTGGCCCTCCCAACCCACCCCGTCCCCTCTTACATCTCCCTCTCATAGCCCTCAAGCAGCCAGACCCCTAGTTCCTTCATTCTGGCTGAAGGCTGCCCTCACGCTGATCCCCGCAGGTGGAGTCCTGCTATTTGGGCAGCTGCCACCAGCCTCCTCCCAGGCCTTGTATAAGGCCTTCATACCTCCCAACTGAGGCCCTCGAGTCTGGGAATCCTGTCCATGGACCCGGGAATCCTGTCCATGGACCCTCTTCTAAATCCCCACCTCTCCCTGCAGAGCCCCCCCACCTCTCCCCATGGGCCTCTATGCAGGATCCAGGCAGCATATGTCCTGCCCTATGTCAAGAGACAGCCATCCCACTCCCAACTCCTGGACCTCTGCCCCTACCAGGGCTCCAGAGCTGGGATCTCCCTGGGCTCTGACCCCACCCCACCATGCCATCCCCCTCACCCCTGCCACCAGCTGCTCTCAGGCAGCTCACACCTTCCCCCGGGCTTGCTCCTCCTGTCTGATCTCTGCTTTCACCATTCCCAACCAGGTTTCCCCAAATTCTCCTGAGCCCTAAGGATGAGACTCCTCCAGGAGTCTCTAGCCCTCACCTCCTTCCCTTTCCAGAGGCTCACAGCACTTCTCCTTGGCCTCTCTAACTTCATGTTGCCACCCAAAGGCAGGGACCAAGTCACCTACTCATTTTGTGGGGGCCAAGCCCAGGCAAAGCCCAGTGGGTACTCAGGAGGGTCAGGCTCATTAAATGATTCAGAGTGAAGGGTACAGAGGACGCCGGGTGATAGAGTACAGTACCTCTGTGAGATGGGCATCATTATGCCCTTTGTGCAGATGCAGAAACTGAGCTTAAGAGAAGTCAACCACTGGCCCAAGCAGCAGGGCTGGGATGAGAACCAGCCCCACCAAACAGCACTGTTAAGACAGTCCATAAATCCACGTTGCACATACAGGACCCACGAGCTCTGGGCCCAGCAC
>NW_007736382.1:54270-65168 GCF_000696425.1 Galeopterus variegatus | reverse complement strand
AAGCTGGGCCCGAGGTGCTGGCTTTTAAGATGTCCGTAGCATTCAGTGTACAGGTAGGTAGAGCAGACGCGGTTAACACTGTTAACAAATCAGACTGTGTCTGAAAGGGCATAAAAAAGTAGGAAAAGATTCTAGAGAAAGGTCAGGGGAAATAAACTTCACAATCTTCTACGTTATCCTAGAGTCATTCGATAGGGTTGCAGACTTTGGCCAAAACTTTCAAACTCGACTCAGTTTCTATTTAGGCCAGATAAGAATTGCTTCTGTACTATCTTTTTCTTTCAGATGATGATTAATCCAGAAGGGTTTTGCAAACGACTTAATATCTTTTAGACTTGCGTCTTTGTCAATAGGTGGGGATACCAATACCTACTTTCATACACAAAAACATGTAGAAAGCGATTGGCATACAGTAGGTGCTCATTAAGTAGTAATTCTATATCAGGGCTCAACTGAAACCAAAGGTTGCCATGTGGAGAGAGAACTGAGACCACCTATGTCAACATGAACTAATTGTTTTGTTCCAGGGAAACTTTGCCCAGGAAAGATAAGGTTGCAAATCAAAAGTTAATTTCATTGTTTGCTTTAGGAAATTCCTACAATCAATTTATTGGAGAAAATAGTTTGCTCACCTGGGCAAACAGCTTGCTGGTTAAAACAACAGTTTACTTACCAACACTCACTTCGAGACAGTCATTTTCTGTGTCCACCAATCCTAGATGCCCAGTCCCTGTCCTTCCTTGCCTTGAAAGACCTGCCTTATGCGACCTGAGCCCAGAGCCCAAAGCCCTGTAAATGTTCCGCTCTGACTTGGCTGCTCTGAGACTCTGCTAAGATTCTGTCCAGGCGGTATTCTCTCTTACTGCAGTGAGCTCAAATAAACTTAATTTTGCTTAATTAACAATTAATTGACCAGTGGTGTTTCGGGGAGTCAATAACCATCATTGTGTACTGGATTTTGATCTCTTTAATTGGCTTCCTTTGTGCTGTTGCGTAGCGGCAGTGCAGTAGGCTTTCCTCTGCCCAGTCCTTGGGCTGCTCTCTGGTATTGAGTTGGGTTTCTTTTTTTTAAAGGAAAATATGCAATTTTTTTATTAACAATTTTTTTTTTGCAGCCAGAGTAAAATTTCATTTTTCTTTTATTTTTAAGAGGGTTTTTCTTGTACTCATTTTTAAAATGTATTTTTATTTTTAATTAACAAATTATAATTGTATATATTTATAGGGTACAACACGATGCTATGATATATGTACACAACATAGAATGATTAAATCAAGCCAATTAATGTATTCATCCTGAACATGCTTTTTTTTTTTTTTATGGTGAGAACACTTGAAATTGACTCAGCAATTTTGAAACATATAATTACATTATTATTGATTATAGTCATTGTGCTATGCAGCAGATCTCAAAAGCTTATTTCTCCTGTCTAACTGAGATTTTGTACCCTTTGACGAACATCTCCCCAATCCCCCCATCCCCTGCCCCACGCCCCTGGTAACCACCCTTCTACTCTCTAGTTCTATGAGTTTGACTGTTTTAGATTCCACATATAAGTGAGATCATGCAGTATTTGTCTCTCTGTGCCTGGCTTATTTTACTTAGCATAATGTCCCCCAGGTTCATCCATGTTGTCACAAATGACATGATTTCCTTCCTTTTTAAGGCTATATATTATTCCATTGTGTATATAGACCACATTTCTTTATCCATGGATAAAGATGGATACTTAGGTTGCTTCCATAGCTTGGCTATTGTGAATAATTCTGCAGTGAACATGGGTGAAGACATCCCATCAACATACTTACTTCAGATTTGTCCCTGGGGCCCTGAGATGGGGGACTGAGAGCCTTATCCCTGTTCCCCCTAAGCCCCCCAACAACATCTTAGAGTGTACTTATTAGACATGAGTGTTTCTATGGGTTGTGTGACTTATCTGCTCAAGTCCTTCAGCACGTTTCTGCCTGGAGTTTTCTAATTCATTTTTAAGAGTTCTTTTTTCATTAAGGATGTTAATCTTTGTGTTAAAGTTGTTCCTTATCACTTGACGTTATTATTATTTTTTTTTTTAAGAAGCCTAGGTAGAAGTTTTGAGGTACGAATAGATATGATTGATTATTTTGTTTTGGGTTTCACATGTTAAGATAGCATCAAGAAACTTGCTTTATAAAAAGTTTATAAGACAAAATTAGTAATTTAATAGTTCTACAGGTGTGCAGTCGAGCTAGGCATCATAATTAAAAATAATTTACTGTGTATTATCAAATGGCTGGAAGAGAAGAGATTTAAATGTTCTCATCACAAAGAAATGATACATTTTTATGATGATAAATTTGCTAACTACCCTGATTTGATCACTACACATTGTAAACATGTACTGAAATATAACTGTGCACCACAAATATGTATAATCAATATGTCTCAGTAAACATTTTAAATATTAAAAAAAGAAAATATAAAAACAAACAAAAAACATACTTCAAATTCTTTATGCACATACCCGGAAGTGAGACTGCTGGATCACATGGTACATCTATTTTTAGTTTTTTGAGGAACCTCCGTGCAGTTTTCCATAACAGCTGCACTGATTTACATTCGCACCTACAGTGTGCAAGGGTTTTCTTTTCTCTGCATCCTCGCCACTTACCTTGGGTTTCTAAGGGAGCGGTGGCAGCCAGCAGCTGGAGAGTGTGATGCGTTTTAGGTCTCCTGTGCTTGCATCTCCTTGTCTGAAGTCTATGAACACCCTCAGTGCCTCACTTCCCTGTCTGCTGGGGACAGCCTTGTTTGTTATCCCTTTCCAGTGTAGGAGCCCCTACTGTTAAGCATTCCACAGCACCTGCTTGGTTGTTCCTTCAAAAAAACCAGGCACAGATGCGACGTAAGGGATCACGCTGGGGCAGGCCGTTCCCGCTCAGGCCCAGGTTTCTCCCTGGGTTTGGCAGAAGAGCCGCTGAGTCTTTGACTCTCATTTGGTGTGAGTTGTGCTGAATCCTGTTGTTAGCTGTTAGCTTGGCTTCACAAAGACATTATTCCCTGAACTGAGTTTTCCATCAAACAGAGTATTTAATCAGCCAAATTATCTCCATTTGGCTTTTGGCAGCAGCATACTCTCTAGGTTAGGAGAGGAAAGAAAACCTGTCTTCTATCTTCTAAAAGATGTAGAGCAGGCATGTTTCTAAATGTATATAAATTCAAAGGCTTTTCTTTATATCTTCATGCAACATAGGCAAGTTGGACTTTAAATTTGTAATTCTGTAGAGACTGTATAGTACAATCATTCTCAATTTGTGTGTGTCTCTGGTGTCCAGGGGTTAGGGTTGACATATTTAGCAAATAGAATTACAGGAAGCATATTTAAGTTTGAATTTCAGATAAAAATACATAATTTTTTAGCATAAATATTTCCCAAATATGGCATGGGACATACTTATACTAAAAAAGTTATTTGTTGTTTATCTGAAATTCAGATTTAACTGTGTGTCGTATATTTTATCTGGCAGCCCTCCTAGGAGTTTATGAAAGTGGGCTTGAACTAGAGCCAGCCTTCCTTACTTGTAGTTCTAGAGTCTTTTGAACATGCTACAAGCATGCTTATGTTTCTTAAGCACTGATTTATTAAGTTACCTGTGTGGTACGGAGCAGTATCCGATTAGTGAGAAACTACAAAAAAGGCATTGTCACATAGAAGCAGAAGTTTTCTGTGGGAAAGGGGAAGGCGAGAAAGGAATTGGGTCTTTGGAGTCAGGCTCCAGGGAAGGAGTGCAGGAGCGCCCAGCCCAGATCTTAAGTGCAGCGCTTGAAAATAATATTCAGCTGTCACAACTCAGTTTCAAAGTGTGTCTCTCTATCGTTCTTGCCAGGCTCATGCCCTGTGAAACGCAGTCGGGGCGTCTGTTTTATGACACTGGGCTGATTGTGGCCAGATGTTAATCTTGCTGTTTGCTATATTTTTATTGCTGTTATATTATCTTTAAACTGCTGAACAATGACATGTAATGAAACTCCTAATATACGGTAGTCAAAGTCATCAAATTACCAAGTCTGGGAAGCCCATGTTCATCTTGAAAGTATTTTTCAATACCTTCCACACTTCTCTGAAGTCCATTCATTTATCTCAGTATCTTAAAGCTAAGAGTCTTACATTCACACTCTGAAAAAAAAAAAAAACAACTTCTGGGGAAAACATGTTGATGTAGTTATTGTTTTCATTATCGTACATCATGTTCCTATTACTATGGGAAAGAGCCCTTTCCCTTCAGAGAGGAAAACGTCCCTGAGGCCGGTCTGTGCAGACACACCAAGGCCAGCAGCGCCCTCCACTGCTCCGTGAGGGAAGTGCATGCTTCTGCGACACGTACAGAAGACAAGGCAGTTAAGGGAGGTCGCCCTACCCAGAGGCAGGCTCCGTTGCTGCTTGAAGCACGGGTGTTAGGGTATCAGAACATAAGGAACTGATTGGAATCAGGACATTTTTCTGCAAAATGGCCAGCGTGATATAAAGAAGTGTCCACTCACTCTTGATGGTAACTAACAGCGGAGCTGTAATTACCTCAAGTGTTTCATAATGATGTCACCACAAAGCATGTGAGGCCCTCACCGTGATCACAGTTTTCCTCTCCTTTGTGTTGGGATAGATTCTGACACTCAAAAGCACATCAAGATCAGATGCGGTTCCCGACAGTCCAGAGAGAAGCTGACGTGTGTGCTGATCCTGGAGCCACAGGCTCTGTGCATTTCAGTTTGTGTTTGACCTTGACCCAGCAGCACCTGAGGGTCAGCTGCTTCTGGAGGCTGGGAGTGTCTGTTTATTCTACGGTGAAAGCATTCTGTTGGCAGTGCCTTCTACCAGATGTGACCACTGCTGTGGCAGATTTCTCATTTCATTCTAGAATTCTCGTCATGTCCTAGAATGTCGGGGTATTAGAGGTGCAAGAAGCTTTAAAGACCTTACAGTTGAACCTCTCCATTATACACAAGTCCGAGGGGACTGAATCATCTGGATATAAATATTTTACTTCAACTGGCTGCAGTGTTGCACATCACTCGTTCTGTTTTAAACTTCTCAGTTTTGGTGGCAAAATTAATTTTCAAAGAGACGTTCCATAAAGGACCCATTGCAGAGGAACTTGGGATGGTGGATGCTTAGCTACCTGGCAAAGGCTCCTGAAACACGTGGTTTTTTATTGCCTTTAGAATCTGTTTTATTCATGGAACTGTATGAAGTCACACCCCAAATAGATGAACGGTTAGTTTTGGTCTGTTGGTGAACTGTTCTTCCATAACACCGGTATGTGGAGGGGAAATCATTATATTCAAGGCAGGTCTAGAACAAGTTTAGAGTTCCTTACTGGTATGTGCAGAGACTGTCAAATCAAGTTAACTTCATGACCAAATGAATGTGCTTAGCAAAGTGGAACAGTATTTTATAATTAAATGAGAAATAAACTAATAGTATCTCAGACACTTTATTTTTCTTTCGTAGGCCGAAGAACTCATCTCTGAGTTTAATTCTTCCGAGTCTTAGCTTTATACAATTGAAAAGCAACATGAAACAAAAACAAAGCAAAACAAAACAACAAGCCTGAGTTGACTCTCTTTAAAGGTCCTTAAAGCATCTTCACGATCCGAGTCATACAGCCAAATGTTTCTAATAACTTGCGGTAAACAGGGCTAAAGGAGTGATTGTGTGTGGATGGTAGTCACTTAGAAATCTAGTCTGGAAATCTAGTTAGAATCGGTCGCCAATCCATCCTCCTTCACCCACACTGATCGGTTTATTTTGTCACTATTGTTAACGGGGAAAGGTAGCCCAGGGGCAATTTGGCCTCTGGTTTTCTGAAAGGTGCCGCGTAGACTTCTTCTGTGACCAATTTCCATAAAGTTCGTTGAGCAGTTCAAACTTTATTAAGACTCTTGACAAAAACAGCTGCTAGAATTGCAAAGGAATGTAATAAAAAACATAGAGTCAGAAACAACCAGAGTCTATAAAAGCAATATCCACAGTGGCCAAGCCCCCTTGGGGGTGCAAACTGATTCCAGTCTCCATCAGCACCACGCAGACCCCAAACGGGCAGACAGCGGGACACCCAGGCTAGGCCGAGGCTCTGAGGCTCGCGCTGCCTGCTGTCACCAGCTGATAACCTAGTTAAGGTCCGGGCAGCGTGCCAAATAAGAACAGCACAAGCAGGGGAGGATGGCAGTTTTAAAGGGTGAGGAAGCACTGGAGTAAATTCATTTTATGTTGGTTTTATTATGCAGTAAAAAAAATCTCCAACACGTACCCATTTACTAAAAAGAAAACAATAAATGTTCAGTTGATTGTAGTTTCCATATTAGCATGAAGGAGCACGACGTGGAGTTAGCCAAAGGCTCCAAGATGCATTTGGAAGTCTTGGCGGAAAATTTCAGGTTTGAATATGAATCCGTGGTAGGGATTACGGCTGACAATCCACTATTGCTAAGCTTCTCTGATTGGGGGGCTCTTTTACATGCACTTCATAGATTATTAAAGTGATCACTAGACATTTCAGGGGAAAATAGAAAAACAACCACCAATATTGCTTCCCACATACAAATGTAATATTCAGAAAATGGAAAATTAGAAAATATAGTTTATTTTTGTAGCTTTGACTGAAGTCAGAAATGAAGCAGTTTGAAGAGACTGGTGTGATGATGGAGGAAATGGAATCGGTTAGTTCTCCGCCTTGGCACTGCTGCCCCCGCCCCCCACACACAGGCGTGAAGGAGAGGACCCTTTCTCTAAGGTAGGATGCAGGAACCGGCATGACCAAGACGGGCCAGTGGTTATTTATGAAGCGTCATTGTTGGGCGTCTTGGATGAGTGACATCTTGGTCTGAAAGCTGGGGAGAGCCCACCCTGTGCATTACCTTAAGAAGGTGTGAGCCCATGTGGGGAAATGCTGAGTTGACAGGGACACAGAGAAGTGGTCATTCAAGGCCCCCCAGCCCTACGCTCCAGGGCCCACTTCTATTCCATGAGAAGGCAACGCCCTCTGTCCCCTTCAATTGAGTGTTGTCCCTGGGTTGTCCAATGCCATGGCTCTGCCATTCACTCAATTCATTCATTCAACAAACACAGGGAACATATTATATGCCAGCCACTGTGCCCAGCGATGGGGATACAGAGATGAACAGACAGCTCCTGTCCTCAGGTGCAGTACTTCATAGATGAAAGAGAGACAGACAAGGACAAATATGAGTTCAGTGTTAAAGAGAGGAGCACAGAGGAGGGCCAACTAACTCAGACGTGGAGGGTCTTGGGAGTGTTCGAAGATGAGCTCCCAGGGGACCGGGACTAGGAACAGTGGGGGCGCTGGCGTCAGGAAGAGGCAGAGGCTGCTTCCAGGCTGCGGGGTCCTGCGCGGCTCCGAGGTTCCCGAGGGCGTGGGTGCTGAGGGTGGAGCTGGGCCGCAGCAGGGGCGGGCCAGAGGCTGGTGAGGCCCCGCGTGGCCCGGGTGGGACGGCAGGCCCCTCCCGACGCAGCCTGCTCTGCATGAGGGGACTGATGTCACCTCCTTCTTGGTGGAGGTGTCTGCTGTCCGTTAGTTGCTCAGCTTAAGGACTAGTGAATGGCTCAGTCATCCACCTTCACTCAGAGGGTCCCAAAGTGGGTTTTACACATGCTGGGCTATGTCCTCGACAGAGGGGCTGAGTAGACACCAGAAGAGCCCTTTCCCCAGAAACATGGGAGGGTGTGATGACCCCAGGCCACACCCGTCAGCATCCGCAGGATGGGCACAGCTTGGTTTTGGCTGACACGGAGGGTGAGGAGGTGTGACTGTGCTGGTGACTGGAAATGCCACCTCACTTAACACTGGGTGCTGGAGGCTTCATCACCTCCAGGAGCTACAACTTTGGGGACATCAGCATGGACATTGGTGATGATCAACAACTTTTTTCAAGCTGTGTGTGTGTGATATTTTAAAATTTTTTTTTCAGTTTTACTGAGATAGAATTGATATGCCTTACAATTCACTCATTTCAAGGGTACAATTCAATGGTTTTTGGTATATTATATTATTCATTTTTTAAAATTGTGGTGATGTGACACAAAATATGCCATTTTAAGTGTGCAATTCAGGGGCATTAATTATATTTACAATGTTGTTGTGTAACTGTCACCATATCTATTTCCAAAACTTGTTCATCACCCCAAACAGAAACTCTGCTTAATGGCTTTTAAGCAATAAGTTACATTTCCTCCTTTCCTAGTCCCCCCGTTAACCTCTAATCAACTTTCTGCCTATGAATCTGCCTACTCTAGATATTCCATGTAAATGCAATCACACAATATTTGTCCGTTTGTGTCTGTCTTATCGCACTTACGTAGTGTTTTCACCGTTCATCCAAGCTGTAGCAGGTGTCAGAATTTCCTTCCTTTCCATGACTGAACAGTATGCCGTTGTGCACATAACACCATTCATCTGCTGGTTAACATGTGGGTTGTTATGAATAATGACATTATTCATTTTGTCTTTTATGAATAATGCTGATGTGAATATGTCTACACAAGTATCTGTTTGAGCTCCTGATTTCAATTTTGGAGGTTTATATCCAGAAGTGGAATTGCTGGATCATGTGGCAATTTTATGTTTAGCTTTTTGAGGAACACCTACGCTGTTTTCCATAGTGGCTGCGCCTTTTACATTCTCATCAGCAGTGTATGAGTTCTGATTTCTCCACACCTTCACCAATATTTATTTTCTGTGCTTTATTTTATTTTTATTATAGCCATCCTAGTGGATGTGAGGCGGTTTCTCCTTGTGGTTTGATCTGCGTCTCCCTAGCGACTAATGACGTCCGGCGTCTTTTCATATGCTTATTGGTCACTTGTATGCCTTCTTTGAAGAAACATCCACTTGAGTCCCTTGCCCATTTTCAGATTGGGTTGTTTATTTTTGTGTCGTTGAGTTGTAGATGTCCTTTATATACTCTGGATATTAAACCTTTATCAGACATGTGACTTCCAAGTATTTTCTCCCATTCTGCAGGTTGTCATTTCACTTTCTTGATAATGTCTTTTGATGATTCACAATGTCTTCAAAGCAGCCAAAGTGGATTTTCTCCCTTCCCCTCTCCCTTCCTCCTGGCTGCCTCTTTCCTCTGTGAAGTCACAGGGTCAGTGAGTGTGGGAGGGAAGGACCTTTGATGTTCCGGGACACCAAGGGAGACCTTCTCAGTTTGGTTTTCTCAGAGGCCCTTTCTTTCCTGAGGGTATCACCTTGTAGAATATAAAATTCCTCATGGTGAATTAATCATTTCCTATCTACAGAGGCTACTTTTCAAAGTAAATATTCCAATCATCTCCTCACTCCTGGGCAAAGTCCTAAGCCCTGCTCAGCCCCATCTGCTTCTGGCCTCACGTGGGTTGGGACACCCGCATTCCAGGGCAGACACACGCCGTGCGGTCACGGAGCGGTGCTGCCTCTAAGCCTTCAGCTCTCCATTCTTCATCATGGGGAAGAGATGTGCGGGAATGTTTCGAATTAAGTCAGAGTGTGGGAACCTCGTCCTGCAATACAATGACAGGAACCTCAAAGCAGGGGTCATTGCAAAGGATGCCGTTCATGTTTTCCATCTAAGTCCACGACTGGACTTGGCGTTCTGCAGAGTAGTCAAGTTCAATGAACACGGTCAGAGCCACTCAACTACCTGAGTCCCTTCTCAGCCCAGTTCGTGCCCACATCTGCCACCAGCCCTCCCTTTCCTTCAGCCGTACCCAACTTGATAGGTCCCGAGGACAGCCGGAATGGATTTGTTCCCCAGGAGTGTGCCAGTGAAACTCAGCCAGAGCTTTGTGCTTCTTTTTTTAAAAAACCTTTATTATGGAAAATTCTAAGCACATGCAAAAGCAAACCTCCAGGTACCCATCAGCCAGCCTCAACAATTATCCATGCACGGCCAATCTTGTTTCCATCCTACTCCCACCCACTCTCCTCACCTACTGCCATTTTGAAGCAAATCTCAGGCCTTACATAATTTTATTTATAAAGGTTTCAGATTATATCTCTAAAAGATAAGGTCTCATTAACATAAAGATACAAATCCATGATCACACGTCAACAATATTAACAGGGATTTCTATTATCATCCCGTATCCAGTCACTGCTCACATTTCCAATGGTCTCATCAATGTCTTCTAATTATTCTACTGTTGGGTTGTTTGAATCACGGATCCAAAAAAGGTCTGTACATTGCATTTGGTCACTGTGTTTCTTTTAATTTATAGCTTCATTGGGCTTCGAGTAAGCTGAGTCTGTTCCATGGGAGAGAGGGTGGCAAATAGCATGTTCTGGAGAGGTGTGCTGCAGAAGCCCCTGCCTGTGGTCTTCAGGAAATGTTTGTAGTCATGGTTCTTGGACAATAATGGACCGGGGCTCGGGAGAGGGGTTTGGGGGAAATTTAGGTAGGATCCTCACTTCGTAGCATTTGAAATTCTTGTAATGAAGAACATATTTATACATTAGTTGTGAGATACTAAAATGAGTTTTAAAGTAAAGGAGGGAATAAAATGAAAACAGTCAACAGACAGCTTGGCATGCACTAGGTCCACAGGTTGGAGACAGGAATGCAAGTATAAGGCATAATAAGAAAAAGCAAGTGGCCCTAAGCAGAGGAGGGGACCAGAAGCTCCCTCCATTGGCCAGAGAGACAGCAGGGAGGAGGACCGGGCACTCGTCGGTCCTTGAACACGAGAGCCTCTCAACTTTTGCGAGATCTGTGGACACCCCATTCTCTGAACACAGATTTTGATCCTCTGCCTTACCCTGCTGTGCTTTTAGGATCCTGTCTGCCCATGGGTCAGCAGAAGTTGGATGCAATTACAAGAGTCAAGTAGAGATGAAAAACTATCAGCTCTGTTGGCAAGTGCAGC
>NW_007736382.1:49545-54103 GCF_000696425.1 Galeopterus variegatus | reverse complement strand
TGAAATGGTCAAGCTTCCCCCTGAGCCTCAGGCACAGCTCCAGTCCTCCCCCCGGACACAGAGAGCAGAGCAGGACCCTCAGACCGGGTCTGGATGCAGAGTCCGGGGAAGGCAGAGGCTTGTTTACCCCTACTGCCTTCTCCCAAATGAACCAATTAAACAAATATCCCTATTCTCTGGGGAGAAGAAAGTGAGGGACAGAGAGAAGCCAGAAGACTCCTCTGTGCTTTTCTCCAGAGGAGTGTGGTGGAAATTCCATCCCCTCTTAGGGAACCTAAGGAGTTGGGAATCATACTCCTCTGCCTTAGCCTCTAACCGGGAATGCCCTCTCCTCTCCTGGGACTCGAAGGAGAAAGAGTTTTGTAAATGCCTCATCTAACCACCATGCCGCACTGGCCTATGGTCCTTCTGGGCTGACTGTGCAGTGCATAGCCAGGGCCATGTTCAGACCTCATCCATAGGGTGTTGGGATCTGGTGGGAGAAGTAGTGTAGACCTCCAGGTGAACGGCTGAATGCATGTGGCAGCTTGAGTGTCATCAGGAATGATGTGCTAAAGAAGGAAACAGGAAGCTGGCAGAAAGCCCCTGGTTAGATGTTCTTACCTGACTCGAATGCCTCACTTCTGAGGCTAGTTATCTGCAAATGGAGGGTCCGGTACTGTTCTGTTGCATGTGGACAGTGAGAGGCTGAATCCACAGCTGTGGAAATGTGAATCCCATTGCACACTCTGGTCAGCAACTACCCATGGTGTAGCTTCTCTGCTCACTGGAGACGTGGGGACAAGGGCTGCAGAGCTCTCTCGAGGTCCCGCTGGTGTGTAGTGTCACCCCATCAGCACACCAAGTGCTCAATTCTCGGATGAGGGAAGTCTGGTCTGGTCATAGGGTTGTAGCTGAAGAGCATGCCAAGTTGTTCTTTCAATCAGGTGTGAGTGCTCCTCGGTCAGAAATTAGAAATGAAAAGCCCCATACCCTGTGATTTTTAGTGTTTTTTCAAAATATTAAAACTATGCTTTATAATATTTCAAATGCAATTTAAAACAAAACCAAAATATACCCATGTATACTGGTCGATCCATACCTGTGTCCTTGAACTCTGAGTCCGAACTTCACTGTTTTTCTTCAGTGGATACTTCTCTATAAGATCTAGTCNAAGTCAGAGTGTGGGAACCTCGTCCTGCAATACAATGACAGGAACCTCAAAGCAGGGGTCATTGCAAAGGATGCCGTTCATGTTTTCCATCTAAGTCCACGACTGGACTTGGCGTTCTGCAGAGTAGTCAAGTTCAATGAACACGGTCAGAGCCACTCAACTACCTGAGTCCCTTCTCAGCCCAGTTCGTGCCCACATCTGCCACCAGCCCTCCCTTTCCTTCAGCCGTACCCAACTTGATAGGTCCCGAGGACAGCCGGAATGGATTTGTTCCCCAGGAGTGTGCCAGTGAAACTCAGCCAGAGCTTTGTGCTTCTTTTTTTAAAAAACCTTTATTATGGAAAATTCTAAGCACATGCAAAAGCAAACCTCCAGGTACCCATCAGCCAGCCTCAACAATTATCCATGCACGGCCAATCTTGTTTCCATCCTACTCCCACCCACTCTCCTCACCTACTGCCATTTTGAAGCAAATCTCAGGCCTTACATAATTTTATTTATAAAGGTTTCAGATTATATCTCTAAAAGATAAGGTCTCATTAACATAAAGATACAAATCCATGATCACACATAAGGTCTCATTAACATAAAGATACGAATCCATGATCACATGTCAACAATATTAACAGGGATTTCTATTATCATCCCGTATCCAGTCACTGCTCACATTTCCAATGGTCTCATCAATGTCTTCTAATTATTCTACTGTTGGGTTGTTTGAATCACGGATCCAAAAAAGGTCTGTACATTGCATTTGGTCACTGTGTTTCTTTTAATTTATAGCTTCATTGGGCTTCGAGTAAGCTGAGTCTGTTCCATGGGAGAGAGGGTGGCAAATAGCATGTTCTGGAGAGGTGTGCTGCAGAAGCCCCTGCCTGTGGTCTTCAGGAAATGTTTGTAGTCATGGTTCTTGGACAATAATGGACCGGGGCTCGGGAGAGGGGTTTGGGGGAAATTTAGGTAGGATCCTCACTTCGTAGCATTTGAAATTCTTGTAATGAAGAACATATTTATACATTAGTTGTGAGATACTAAAATGAGTTTTAAAGTAAAGGAGGGAATAAAATGAAAACAGTCAACAGACAGCTTGGCATGCACTAGGTCCACAGGTTGGAGACAGGAATGCAAGTATAAGGCATAATAAGAAAAAGCGAGTGGCCCTAAGCAGAAGAAGGGACCAGAAGCTCCCTCCATTGGCCAGAGAGACAGCAGGGAGGAGGACCGGGCACTCGTCGGTCCTTGAACACGAGAGCCTCTCAACTTTTGCGAGATCTGTGGACACCCCATTCTCTGAACACAGATTTTGATCCTCTGCCACTCTCCAGTGTGCCACCGGGCCGGCCCAATAGACTTTATTTTTTAGAGTAGTTTTAGGTTCACAGCAAAATTCAGCAGAAAGTACAGAGATTCCGCACACAGCTCCTGCCACGCACAGCCTCCCTACTGTCAGCATCTCCTTCCAGAGTGGGACATTTGTTACAATCAATGAGCCCTCATTGACACAACATTGTCACCCATAGCCCATAGTTGACATTAGGATTCACTCTTGGCATTGTATATTCTGTGGGTTTGGACAAATGTGTAGTGACGCGTACCCACCATTACAGTGTCACACAGAGTAGTGTCACTGCCCTGGGAATCCTCTGTGCTCTGCTTATATTCACCCTCCCTTCCTGCTAACCCCATTATCAAAAGACAAAAGTACGACAAATTTAGTTTAAAGATAGAATTGGCTTTTATTTGTGGTTCTAAAACAGAGCCACAACTCTTCCTGTAAAGTGGAGTGAGTGTTCAGATGAGCCGAGCAGAGGAGGTGGCTTTATGGGTGGGCAGAAAAGTGCTGAAGAAAGTGGAAACAGGACAAAAAGTGGACTGGTCGTTTCAAAGTTTCTTTCCTTAACTTCTGATTATTATTCTGATTTTAGTTGACCCAAATCTCCTTTTTTTGGTGTTTTTTGTTTTTTTTTAAACTGTCTCATTTCAAAGTTCAGTTTTATTACGTGGCACTTAGCACCGTGGCTCCATTCTGGTTTGGTCTGGTCTGTGGGGCCGCCTTGTGCAGGGGTCTAGTCCAAAACCATGGCCTCCCATGAAATCCGTTTACCACCACCCAACGGCTTGTCAGGTCCTTGTGTTTTAACTTATCTTTCCAGTTTCTGGCATCTTTTACGTGTTCCAGACCACTGGGGCTCTTGAGTTTCCATCTTTAGACCCTTGAGAATTTCCTGAGAGTTTCCAGTCCTGAAGTCAGATTGTTCCTTTCTTAGCCTGCAACTGCAGCTGGTTTCTTTGTCGCATCAACTGCCATTATAAGCTAATTTATTCATGCAAATGAAGGAATTATAAAACAAAACATACCGAGTCAGGGCAGGGCAGGGAAATAAAGGAATGCATGGTAATGTTATGGTAATAGCATTTTGATTGTTCAAAGAGCATTATTTTTCCCCAAGGCTATGAACCAAGGTTGTTGGTTTGTATAGATGGGCAGTACTCTGTTGGAATATAGTTATTTATTTTAATTTTATAATTGCAACTTCTAGGGTTAAGTCATCTCAAGGCATAAGTACAGAGGAATAACAATTAGTTAATTGAAATACATGACTGGTATAAAATTACCATTTTAAAAATCAGTAAAACATATGAAGATCTTTCTTACTTATAGAAATCAAGACGGAAAGGTTATGTTGTCTTGGCTGAGGACCCAGTTGCAAAAGTAGAGGGTAATTCAACCTCGTGGAATTCCCCAGTTCAAGCTGTGATGATGGATGAAAATATTAAAACTATGCTTTATAATATTTCAAATGCAATTTAAAACAAAACCAAAATATACCCATGTATACTGGTCGATCCATACCTGTGTCCTTGAACTCTGAGTCCGAACTTCACTGTTTTTCTTCAGTGGATACTTCTCTATAAGATCTAGTCGTCTACTGATCTCCATTCCTTATCTTATTTTTAAATTCAGTGGACATTTTTGTATTTACTTGACCGGGTGGCTTTCTTTTATACTCAGTATTTATTGAATAAATACATGAAAGAGTGAGTGAACTACATTTTTATGTCTTTGAATAGAACTCTCTTACCGTACAGGTAATGCCTTATCTCCCATATAAACTTGTATTGATTCTTTTTTCTTTTTTTTGGTATGTTTTTGGTTTATTCCTTCAGGAGATTTTTTTTTAATAGACTTTATTTTTATTTATTTTTATTTTTTTTCCCTTTTTTTGTCTTTTTTACTGACCAGTAACGGGATCGCAACCCTCGGTGTCGCGCCCGCACCGCGCTCAGACAGTGAGCGGGAACCGGTCTCCACATGGGATCCAAACCCTCGGCGGGAGTGCCGCCACACTCCCAAGTGGCGCACTCTCCCGAGTGCCACCGGGCCCGCTCTATATACGTAAGTTT
>NW_007736382.1:41068-48583 GCF_000696425.1 Galeopterus variegatus | reverse complement strand
TTTTTTACTGACCGGTAACGGGATCGCAACCCTCGGTGTCGCGCCCGCACCGCGCTCAGACAGTGACCGGGAACCGGTCTCCACATGGGATCCAAACCCTCGGCGGGAGTGCCGCCACACTCCCAAGTGGCGCACTCTCCAGTGTGCCACCGGGCCGGCCCAATAGACTTTATTTTTTAGAGTAGTTTTAGGTTCACAGCAAAATTCAGCAGAAAGTACAGAGATTCTGCACACAGCTCCTGCCACGCACAGCCTCCCTACTGTCAGCATCTCCTTCCAGAGTGGGACATTTGTTACAATCAATGAGCCCTCATTGACACAACATTGTCACCCATAGCCCATAGTTGACATTAGGATTCACTCTTGGCATTGTATATTCTGTGGGTTTGGACAAATGTGTAGTGACGCGTACCCACCATTACAGTGTCACACAGAGTAGTGTCACTGCCCTGGGAATCCTCTGTGCTCTGCTTATATTCACCCTCCCTTCCTGCTAACCCCATTATCAAAAGACAAAAGTACGACAAATTTAGTTTAAAGATAGAATTGGCTTTTATTTGTGGTTCTAAAACAGAGCCACAACTCTTCCTGTAAAGTGGAGTGAGTGTTCAGATGAGCCGAGCAGAGGAGGTGGCTTTATGGGTGGGCAGAAAAGTGCTGAAGAAAGTGGAAACAGGACAAAAAGTGGACTGGTCGTTTCAAAGTTTCTTTCCTTAACTTCTGATTATTATTCTGATTTTAGTTGACCCAAATCTCCTTTTTTTGGTGTTTTTTGTTTTTTTTTAAACTGTCTCATTTCAAAGTTCAGTTTTATTACGTGGCACTTAGCACCGTGGCTCCATTCTGGTTTGGTCTGGTCTGTGGGGCCGCCTTGTGCAGGGGTCTAGTCCAAAACCATGGCCTCCCATGAAATCCGTTTACCACCACCCAACGGCTTGTCAGGTCCTTGTGTTTTAACTTATCTTTCCAGTTTCTGGCATCTTTTACGTGTTCCAGACCACTGGGGCTCTTGAGTTTCCATCTTTAGACCCTTGAGAATTTCCTGAGAGTTTCCAGTCCTGAAGTCAGATTGTTCCTTTCTTAGCCTGCAACTGCAGCTGGTTTCTTTGTCGCATCAACTGCCATTATAAGCTAATTTATTCATGCAAATGAAGGAATTATAAAACAAAACATACCGAGTCAGGGCAGGGCAGGGAAATAAAGGAATGCATGGTAATGTTATGGTAATAGCATTTTGATTGTTCAAAGAGCATTATTTTTCCCCAAGGCTATGAACCAAGGTTGTTGGTTTGTATAGATGGGCAGTACTCTGTTGGAATATAGTTATTTATTTTAATTTTATAATTGCAACTTCTAGGGTTAAGTCATCTCAAGGCATAAGTACAGAGGAATAACAATTAGTTAATTGAAATACATGACTGGTATAAAATTACCATTTTAAAAATCAGTAAAACATATGAAGATCTTTCTTACTTATAGAAATCAAGACGGAAAGGTTATGTTGTCTTGGCTGAGGACCCAGTTGCAAAAGTAGAGGGTAATTCAACCTCGTGGAATTCCCCAGTTCAAGCTGTGATGATGGATGTCCACTGCACTCACTTTATGTTGACATCGAGTGGTTAACCTAAGCACACGTTTGATAACAGTGTACATAGCAGCCTGGAAATACAAAGCTCGTTCACTATTCAGAATTAACTTTTACAGCAATCAAAGCCAGGGAGGGAGGGAGAGGAGGAGGAGGAGAAAAAAGGAGAAATTCTTGGCATGAATCGCTCATCAACAGGCGATTTTCATTAAAACAGGGCTTGGATCAACTCTGGAAAGCTTGATAAATCCTGATAAGATGCCCAGATGTTCTAATGAACTTTCTTGGGGGTTTTGCCATTTCAAGTTTATGTGTTTTGCCCAAGGGCCAAGGACTGGATGGTCGCAGCATCTGATATTGATTCTACAAAGAACCTGTCCCCCACCAGTCCCCCATTGCCTCTGGGCATTGAGTGCCCGCCGGAGCAGATTGGATCAGCCTCACAGAAACCGTAGTCAGGCCTGGGAGCTATATTCCAGCTCACTTTTCCAGGAAAAGTCCAAGAAAAAAATGATTCTTGGGATCTTTTCACAATAATGATGAGTATGTTTTTCAGGCAGAGTGCTGGCTGCCTTCTAAAACCTCCATGTATTTTCGAGTCTGCTTCTTGAAGTCCTGAGCAATGGCAAAATTTACTCAAAAACCGTTTATGCACGATTGGCTGGTTGACGTCCCAGGCTCTAGGGATTTAGAGGTGAGTAAAGCAGGATCTCCCTCCTCAGGATCTCACAGGCCTGCAGAGCAAAACACGTGTGAACTGGCAGAGCCCGAGACAGGCCAGAAGCACAGTGAGCCTTTATATTCCTCAGGTCCCGCGGTCCTCGGTCCCGCGGTCCTCGGCCTAAAGCTCCTGCCATTAGCTTTGGGTAGTTTTTGATGACTTTTTTTTTTTTTAAGAAGACTTTGTTCTCCTTTTTTAGATGTGCGTGGGCTCCTAGATCTATTCATTTCACCGAAGAAAGATTTGTCATTAGCTGTTTGTCATCTGAGTGTTTTAAATTTTGTAAAATTTACAACCAGGAAGAAAAAGAGCTTACATAATGTAAGTGAACATCAGTCATCTGAGCTATGACAAGATTTTTTTTTTAAAAAGCTAGTTCTCATTTGGGAACAGGTGCAAAGTATAAGACCAAAGAAATTCTATTGTCTGCTCAGAGAGCATCAAGTTTCATCATTGAATTTAGAGGCATTTTGCTTCGAATGAAGGTATGTGCTGGTTTTAAAAAATTACATCAGCCTTCACTTAATGTTAAGTACAAAAAGACGGCTATAGATCAGGATCGGTCAGTCTGTCTCACTGTTCTGCATTCTATATTGCTGTTGCATTCATTTAATGTAGTCATAGACTGACAGATCTGAAAGGAAATTGAGTCCAGAATGGCATATACTTTTTACTAAAAAAGCCAATAGCAGTTGGCTGGCAGTGGTTGCCTAGAGCCCTGGGTTGAGGAGGATTCTGAGCTCATGCTGGAGCTCAGGACATGAGTGATCAAAGACGTCTGCCAGGGACATAGAAGTGGGGAGGGTGGCGTGCCTCACCTTTGCCAACTTTCTTATGGATAAGGAAACAGATGCCCATGACTTACGGAAAGTCCCACTGTGTGCTAGAGGCAGAGCTTAGACTAGAACCTGGGTTTTCACCTGAGCAGAGGAATGTACTCTGGAAATGAGGCGTCAACCAGGGGAGACCACAGACACCAGGGCTGTGCACGCTGATCCGCCTGGCTGTGCAGTGGCACACTGTGCACTGCAAGAGGGGTGTAGTGGCTCCAGGTGACTGCCCATCCACTGGAGGCATTTGCTCGGAGGTGGATGGGGTAAGGAAAAGCAGGATGTGACCCTGCAGAGCATGCGAGGGAGGACGTGCTCTGGCGTGGGGAGGAGTAAGGTATTCATTGCACGAGTGACCGGTGATTAGTCACACTTGGTTCCAACTCCAGTTCCAAGCTTGGCTTATCTTTAACACCCTGTCTACTTCAAGACAAACAGTATAAGGCAGAGGAAAACATTGGGGGTCATTTGGAAGCACTTGCATCACAGCTGGAGAGACAAGGCAGCTGCAGAGTCCCCAAACAGGGAGAGGATGCTGGGTGTGAGGACCCCAGCTCAGGCCCACAGATGCTTCCTTGTGCAGAAAGTAGTTTTGTTAGACATACCTTGTCAGTATTTAGAAACTGATGTTTTGTTCCAGAAGTTCTTTATCCCGAGACATCCCCAAACCAGGTAACTTGCCCCCAAATGTTGAGTAGTTGAAATTCCAACTTCTGAATTGAACTATGAAGAACAGCTTATTTGGGAAGAAGAAAGAATTTCATTGTAGCGATTTCCATGTTAAATACGTAGCAAACTTTGAGGCCTAGAATAATTTTTAGAAAACAAGAAATTTTGTTGGATTCCAATGGAACAAAAGACTGGACTGTATGGAAACAGCAGAGCAGACTCCAGTGAGCACACTGGAAGCGTAACTCGCCAGTGTTATAATCCACCCGATGGAGATGGTGTTTCTAGGTTCCGTAACGAAAGCTGAGGAGGAAAGGGCTCCTGGCCGACGCTGATCCAAGCGTGGGGTATTTCGGGTGTGTTCTGATACAGTGCGTGCTCCCTGCTCCTCTCTGTCCTCTGTGACCTTGGTTCAGATTCACGTCTTAGCTGGGAATGCCCTGGCCCACCTGGCTACATGTCCACACCTTACTTACCCCTCAGGCCCTGATCAAACTCTCTCTCTTGTGTGAAGCCTCGCCTCGTAAGCTCTCTTGCTGAAACTCTTTCCACTGTAGTGAACAGCCATTCCACTTACCCTGCACTTATTTTTAATGCCACATGTCATGTGTGTAGTACAGTGATTTTGGCTACAGATCTGTGGTGCCATGAGCAAATTTGTCTGAAAGTGCTTGTGGGGGCTGACTTTGCGTTGCCTGGTTGAGAAACTCTCTGGTACCAGGGGTCCCCTATTTTTCCAGCAGGAGGAGCTGCCTCGAGCTTTTCTTCCCTTAAGATTGGGGACTCCTGACCTCGTAGGGAAGACTGCAGTTCCCTACAGGTGCCTAAAACCTCTGGGTTCAGGGCAGCTGATGCTGTGCCATAGCTGTTTAGTCGTGTAAATAGCCGACACCCCAGACCCAGACTGTCTGGCACTGAGCGGCCTGTTTCTTCCTCCGTTCACAGGACTGCTCGGCCGTGATGACCCTATGAAAAGGGAGACCCCTATCCCTCCACTGGAAGGCAGACCCCTACTGCAGGTGCCATCGTGCTGTGGTCTGGCGCATCTCTCTGTGGACACAGGGAAGTTCAGGGGCAGCTGTGCCTTCTGTTCTGTTGGCCCTGGACAAATAAGGTTGTCTAAGAAGGCCTGCTTCTCAGCTCATATACTGTGATTTCTGGAATTCCTTCTGCACCTCAGTGCGTGACAGATGGAGGCTCAGTTATGATCTTGCTGAGCACGACGAGACCCACCCTGTGTGATCTGTCCTGGTAGACGGGGCTTCAGTAGCACCTCTTACATGGTGAGGAAGCTGGGGAAAGAGATAAGAGGAGACCCCAGAAAGACACAGAGTTGCTGTGGCAATAACAGCAATGAATGAGTGAGGGTTAATGAGTGGGAAAAGGAATGCTTAGATGGCAAGTTCACAAAGTGAGCCCCAGATCTGAGCCCTAGTCCTGACCCTACGTGCACTTAAGCAAAGAAACCAGTCTCCAAGTCTCATCAGTCATGGAGAGACGTGTTCCCTGCCTGCAACGCAGGTGTACGGCTTCTCATCTGTCTGCCAACCGGGTCCTTTTCCTCAACATCCTCTTCCCCTCTGGCTCCGTGAACATGCCCTGGCTTAACCTGCCTCACGCTCCAGTACCTCCAGCCTGCTCCTGCTCCTGCTCCATCCACCTCTTCACCTCTTCTCCCCTCCCGGGGTGGCCGTGTACACCTCACGTGCTGGGTCGGCCCTGTCCCAGGGCAGCTGTGTGCTCATGCACTTTGGGCAGCCAGCGCAGTGCCCGGTGCCTAGTTGGCACTGCTGAATTTAGTTGAGGAGAAAACACGGGCATGTATTGAAAAGTATGAAGTGCCACACGTGGTAAAGTGTTGTGCAGATCTTGTGGTAGCTGTGGGTGCTCTAGTGACATAGGAGGGTGAAGTCACAGATGCATGAATGCTTGAGGGTGGTGAGCTGTCCCCACTGCAGGTGTGGTGGCTCCGAAAGCCACAGCTGTGCTTGCACCTGTGCTCCGAGCTTCCCACAGGCTGCCCCTGGCCATGACCGCGTGGTGGGCATTCTGAGGCAGCCCCTTCCGGGAGCCAGAGGACTCCTCTGCTCTGCTGTCTTTGCCCATTTTGTGCTGCCATAACAGAAAACTGCAGACTGAGCAATCCATAAAGAAAAGAATTTATCTCTCACAGCTCTGGAGGCTGGGAAGTCCAATATTAAGGTGCTGGCATCTTGGTGAGGGCCTTCTTGCTCCGTCGTCCCTTGTCGGAGAGCAGACAGGCAAGAGAGGGTGACGGTGAGAGAGCTAGAGGAGGCCGAACTCACTTGTGTAACAAAAACACTGTCTCGATCACTAGCCCACGGCTGCACTAACAACACTAGTCCCCGCCTCCCAACTCTGTTCCATTGGGGATTAAGTTCCCAACACAGACGTTGGGGGACACATTCCAACCATAGCATCAACTTTGGCTCGAGGACTCCCTGATGGCCCTGCAGAGACATGACTACAGAGTGGTCCAGGAGGCTTCCCGCAGCCTTCACTCAGGGTGAGACCGGCGTCATGACTGACGGCTCCCCCAGGCTCACCTGGCTCCCTGTTCCCATCGACTGTCGCCTGTGCAACCCTTGAACATCTTATCCTGTCTGGGAACCTGCTGCCCCTGCTTCTCTGTGGACCTGCGTCTGCAGCAAGTGTCAGCAGACACGGTGAAGAAGCCTCACGTGCCAATCCCAGGAGCTTAAAGTGGATCCTGAACTCTGTGACGAGTCACCAAATATCTATTGTTTCTCACTCCTGGATAGTAACTGAATGGCCAGTGTCTGTAGAGCTACAAGATGAATCAGATTTGCAAGGCAATTAAAAATTCCTTAAATGTGCACAAGAAAAATGTGATAGAAAATAATAAGCACGATCCGATATTGAGGCAAGAAAAGGATTGATACAGAGTTGTTATGCTAATTATTCAATCTCTGATTTTTTTTAATTGTGAAGAAACAATCAGTTAAGATATATGACAAGCATGTCACAAATTCTTCTTTTGGCTAGCTCAAGCAGTTATACTTTATAAAAGCATTGTAAGAGTAGCTGTTAGGAAATGCAGGCGATCAAATGAAGACTGTCAAGAACTCTGTGCAGATACTAACGCTCAACATGCGCCATGCACTCTTGCACTGTTGCTGGTTGAAATAACAATTTTAAGTTATACAGTGAAAATGCCGGATCTGCTGTGCAGCAGGGTCCAGCAGTTGCTAACCATTCCTTCAGTGTGGTGTAGAACAGTTTGCAAAAACGATGAGATAAGAACTGACTTCGCCACCTCATAGGTGTGGTTCTCACAGCATCCGAATGGATATTTGTCATTATCCACATTTTGCAGATATGGCAACCACGGCTCAGAGTGGTTAACTGTCACAGCAGTCACTGGAATTTGACTCTGTGTCTGTTTTGTCTAGGCTTTCTTGTATTCATACCTCCAGGGGCCTCTGTAATCTCTGCCCCACCAGGTGAGAAGATGCTCCATTGCCCTGCACTGGCCAGGTGGAGTCTGCACCCCACTCCCGCCCCTGTGCTCAGCTCCCAGCCTCGCCGGCACAGACGAGGTGCTCCGCAGTTGTTGGGCCTTTAAAAAACTAACACCACCTTAAAGTGACATTACAAGTGGATTAACGTGGCAGCCTAAGACGGCGCCGGGAGAAAGCAGGGTGGGAGTGTCTGCGGGAACCTTGCCT
>NW_007736382.1:1914-41058 GCF_000696425.1 Galeopterus variegatus | reverse complement strand
AGGGAAAGAGGAATCCCGGGCCGTTCGCTCGCCCACTGAAAGGAACGAGGCTAGGGCTGTTGGTGGCGGACCCGACGCGCAGTGTTGCTGAGTTTAACAAAGGGCGATCTTTTCAGTGCTTAGAAATCATGTTTGCTTGTTGTTTTGTGTCGGGTTGATTTTCCTTTAAACCTCGAGCTGTGGGTCTCCACTGTTTCCAAAGGCGAGACTAGTTCAAAGGCTAGACCTGTCCTAGGGGGTCTTAATTCCAAAGAGCAGGCACACTTGCCAAACTCTGCCCTGTTGTTTGGCCTAGAATATGTGGTCATTCAGCAAAGCAGGCTGTCATCAGTCCTCATGATCTGACTCATGCCCAACTGACCTAAAGGTTTCCTGATAGTCCTGAGAACGGAAAGATTCACTCTCTTGGGTGAGGTAAATCAATACTTCCTTTGAGTTGTCATTCTTTCCATACCTTAGAAATGGCTGTTTTAAAAATGTTTTATAAGTATGTATTTTTTATTATGCAAAAGAGATATGTTTATCATAGAAACATAAGATATACAAATAAGCAAAACAAGAGAATTTGAAAACACCCACAATTTTGTCATTCAAAGATAACCATTATTTTTGCTTTGGCCTGTACCTTTCCAGTCCTTTTATATGTCTGTCCCTAAGGCCCCAATAACCTTTCCCAGATCCCTGGGCGCTGACCTTGCTCTCCGTATGCACTGATGCTGGAGGTGGGGGATTTGTGATTTTAAGAGATTCAAAGCAGATATTGGTTAATAACTGTTTTTCTTCTTGTCAGATCATATAGTGATAAAGTCTTCATGTCTTTAATTGGGATGCTCCATATTTAGACATAACTGTTTTTTAATTGTGTTGACTTATTCAGGCTGCTCTGTAATATCTTTTTTTTAACTTAAAATTTTGTTGTGAATGTTTTTCCATGTTAACACATAATAAGCTTCCCGTCATCTTCATGGCGGGATGGCCCCGTGCTGTGTGTGTACCATTACTTATTTCACCAGTCATCCTTTAGTGGGTATTTAGTTATTTAATCCACCCCCTCCCACTTATTTCAAATACAAACAACCCTTCCAGGAAAATCATTTTACTAAGTCTTGCAGTTTTTTTCTCTAAGGTATATTTCTAAAAGTAGAATTTCTAGGTCAAAGGGTGTGCACATTTTTAAGGCTTTAAATACTTTTGCCAAATAGCCTTCCAGAAAAGTTGTTCTTACTAACATTCCCACAACAGTCTGTGAGAGGGCCCGTTTTCCTACAGCAGGCTCTTGCAAATATATATGTGTGTGTGTGTGTGTGTGTGTGTGTGTGTGTGTGTGTGTGTGTGTGTGTGTGTGTGTGTGTGTATATATATAATTGCCTATTTGATACATGGAAAATATTTCATATTTTAAAATTTGGAATGTTATTGTTCCTCCTTACTTTTTTTTCTTGGTTGGATTGCTAAAAAATGAACCTGTTCTTCCTAAGAAATAAATTCCTGGATCTTTGATGTTTCTGGCTGGAAACACCTATGTTTTAAAATGTAGGTTTTATTATTATTCAGGTATGGTGAGGCCAACACATAAGCGACTGTCATTGAAAAAGCTTCTTATTCACAGGTCCCAGAAGGGGGACACACACCAGCCATCCGGGGCCACGTGGGAAGCCCCAGGGTCGGTCAGGAGGAGGGAGAGAGGCAGGAGCCGCTGTTGTGGCTTCTGTGGAAGGAGCAGGTGAGGCAGGGCAGGCAAGCATGGGCCAGTTTGGATAATTTCAGTGGCTCTGGGGTGCAGGGGCTGTATAGTACCTGGCCATGTGGTGATCAGGGCAGGGACATGGTGGCCCAGTGCGTGAGAGCCTGAGATGGAGTGGTCGGGGCGTGGACTGGTTGGTTTGCATGTGAAAGGTATGCTTGCAGTGGAGGTGTTTGCTATTGCCAGGAATCAGCTGACCCTGGGAGGGCAGTCTCTCCACGGTCACCGATGCCCCAGATGTTGAAGCATCAGAGTACAGAAGACAAAAGGCACGGTCAGTGCAGTGTGTCGCTGGCTCATGGGTGGCGTCTGCTGACAGCGTAGGGGAGCGTGTGAAATGCTCACGTGTCGGCAGGACGGCCCAGGCTGCAGCCCCTCCTCCACTGCTGTCACCATCATTGCAGGACGCCTGTACTCCCCACACACCTGGGCGGGACCAAGACGGAGCCTCGGAATACATTTCTTAAATGATGGACCGTGTCATCGAACACTTGACTATCATTTACCGTAAGAGTGCTCAAAATCTCAGAGGGTGAAGTCTTGCTATTTAGAGTTTACTTTTTCCTCATGACATATTCTGTTTTTGAGGCATTTTTATGCATTTATTTAGCCAGGGCTCTTTGCCAAGGAGTTTTTATTCAGCCACTCTGTTTGAGGCCATGCTCGCTGTGGGCTTTGCTTCCCTGGTTCCCCCACTCCCTCTTAAAAACACATCTAATTGAGGGTGAGTTTGGCCACAGAAGCCTGTTATTGGAAGTGATGGGATATAGGAGGATTTATGGACTCGATTTTTTTCTTCTTCAAGAATTACAAGCTAACCCCAAATTATAGCAAGAATTCTTAAGGTTCAATAATTAAAAGCAAAAGGCAGTCCCCGTGGAAAAAAAAAACAGTGTGGTCTGGAAGATATCTTTCAAATTGAAGCAGACTGTGTAACTCCCAAATATTATGGATACAAATTAGCTATATTTGATCACTGGATCTTATTTACCCTAATTGTCTTCATTTCTGTGGTTTCCTCGCACACTGTTTAGCGTGCACTTGGTTCAGCGGCTCAGTGACGAAGTCTGGGCTGCAGTGGCGGGGCAGGCCCGGTTCGGAGCTGAGCAGCGGGGGACAGCGAGGGGGAGAGAGAGACAGAGGAAGAGAGAAAGGGGTGGGGAGCAGGCAGAAACAGAGAGCACGAGGCCTTTTTTGGGAGACGTGTTTTTCCTCAAAGACATAGAAGTCTTATACATTCAGACCAAAGAAATGTTAAAAACCAACACATTTTACTATGTGAAATGTTTTTGCTTGTCTTGGAATGATTGATGTGAACCTGAGAAGAATTTGAAATCCAAGCAGCCAAGCAACCAGGAATTAAGGCCTTGTCTAAAATTTAGGCAAAAGCTCCAGACCACTGTAGTTAAGAAATCTGGTTAGAAATCTCTTGAGAAGTGGCTTTCCCACAAGATTTCTGACTCTTCCTCGTTCTTAATGGATGAGAAATATGGCAAGAATGTGCCACTGCTTTTAGTGTCCTTTGCCCCTTTTTGCTGGTTTGGGGTAAAAGTAGGAGACAGAGGGATGCAAACACACGGATAAACAAGTGTCCCTCAAGGGAGCCATTCTGGAGCTTCGGGGCCATGCTGGTTTGGATTTCGGGAAATGTCAAAGGTGGACTCTCTCCTTTGAGCTTCCTTTTCTGTTCCCGGAATGTCTGCCTGCAGTGGACCCAGCCCTGGTGCTTATGGCAGATGTGTGTGGCTTGGCCTGCGTGCCCCTCTGGAGACCTGGATTTAAATTCTGGCTTGGTTCGGAAGGGAAAACAAGACTGGAGTTCCTGACCTAGTGCTTATAGCTCCTGTCCACATGGCCCTACACAACACACACACACACATGCACACCCTGCTCTAGTGAGTTGGTGCACATCCCAGGAAGGTCCAGAGGGGCCTGGAAGATGTGCTGTGCTGGGGGCTGGCAGTGGCCAAAAAGGAGCCCCCCAGGTTTGATGAGCAGTTGCCGCAGCCTCCTCTGCACCATGCCTCTCCCCATGCCCAGCGCCCGGGCAGGTGTGGATGCTGTAGGATATGTGAGCTGCACACACAGTGCTGCTCTCGTACGCCCGAGAAGGAGCACAGCTTATGTGCCTTGGAGTGTGTGTGCGTGTGTGTGTACATGCATGTGTACATGCATGTGTGCACGTGTGTGTGCGTGTGTGCATACGCAATGGAGTTTTGGTGATCCCAGGGGATGACTGATTTCAGGATGGATCACGAATAGCTGGTTGCATCTCTGGCAAGCTAAGAATCCTTGCATCAATCTATTCCTATGACAAATCAGATTTTCTCCCAAATGGTCTATTTCTGAGGAAACACATTTTGTTTCTTTGTCTTTAGACAGTTGACACAGCTGTTTATGCCTCTGGACTCAAAGGTGGGCCCAGTCCAAGTGTCCAGACCTGGCTCCTGTTCGGACCTCTCTGGATGAGGGTGGATCTGCCCCTCACATGGGAGAGCTTGTCTCTCCTCAGCGGGGAGCCCTCAGGTGGGCCTGGGCTCTCTGCTCACTCCAGTTACCTCCCTAGGACAAGAAGTCCCAGTGGAAGGAGGCCAGGGAGGGATGTTTTGGTAAGTGGTCGGGTTTTTTTCCTCTCCCAGAATAAAACTCTAATATTGCAGATTGAATGGGGAGTTTTGATTTGTTTTTGATTTTGTAGTTTCTATTCAGTATAGGTCAGCTGGGTCTCACAAGCTCTTCCGACTGGGTTTTGAGGCAATCCTGTTGATTTCCATGAGATTTATACTGTTGTCTCCTGCCTGAGAGAGAGGGCTGAGGGGGAGTTTGCTGGGGAAAGAGGAAAAAAGAATCGCCACTTGTAAAACTAGTTGAGAAAATGCCCACACGGGTATTTGGTTCTCCCATGGCTTTTGGGGAGCTGGGAATCCCATAAAGATCAGGAGGCTTGCCAATGCTTTCCATCTGTTTCTATGAGGAATTTGTTTAAAATCATCTGTAATTTAATAATGCTTTGCTTTAGGATGGCAATATTTTAAAATAAGTGACCTTGTAGTTGTCACTAGGCTTTCTATTCTTTTTATTTTTATTTGCTAAAATCTTCTGCTGGACTTCCCCATTGGTCATAATTTATCATTATTTATTTGGTGTTTGAAAATAGTTTGTTAAAAAATTGTATTTGAGTTTATTTTATAGCCCAGGATCCAATAAGAACAACAACAAAATATATACACTCGTATATCTTCAACGTTTGATTAGTTCCCTTATTGCAGGCCGATGACATTTATTTGGTTCTTGCTTGTCTCCAACTTGTAGTAATATAATCTTTCATAAAACATATCTTTAAATGTTTATCCCTTATAGCCTATAGATTTAGAGCTAGCATAAAACCGATGACTTATTTAAGTTCGTTAGTCTTAATTCTAGATGTGTTTCTGCCACGCTGAACCTTCTTAAACCGACAACCATAAGTGGGTCTGCTCATTCATTATCCGCGAGGTGCACAGGCCCAGCAAACCCACCAGCACTAACTACGCAGCTACGAAGTGTGTACTAACCGTGCACATGAGGAGAAGCGTACACGCCCTCCCGCGTCACCACTCAGAGAGGACTGTCTGTTTGAAACAGTATGGAGTGGTATCCAAATCACATTTCACTTCTATGAATTCACCTTTAGGAGTTCAGCAGAAAGAAACAGGACGGTAAGCTCTGGGACCAGTGACACGCACAGGGAGGAGGAGGCGGGTGCCCCGGTGGCACTGTGTGCCAGTTGGTGTGAGTCCAAGTGTCCCTCGCAGTGTGAGCGTCCCGTGAACTGAGAGGGAGGCCGGAGATCAAGAAGAGATGCCACCAGACCCGTGTCAACACCTCTGCGTGGTGTCCTACCAAAACCCATGCTTCCGACAGTGAAGGAAATGGCTGAAGATGTGTCCAGTGTGGGGCCTTCGGAGGACCGTCCAGGGTGCGTTCATACAGAAGCTTGTCTGTGGGGGAGCTGCAACTCCACTACAAAATTAGTGACAAATGGGGGTATTTTCGACTCATCTCGAATTTCCTGGTCCGCTTCTTTCTCACATTTGCTTCCCTGGTGATGCCTCTGTGACCCTCTTCTGACGTCAGCCTGCACTCGGCACGTGCCCACAGCCAGCTAGAGAGCCCAGGTGGAGAGGAGTCTGCAGAGCCTGCGGTCGCAGCGCAGTTCAGGATGGCACCTCGCCTGACCAAAGCCGTTTTCAAACAGATGATAATTCAGTTCTGTTACACAAGCAATTCTTACAGAAACAACTCCCACCTCACAGGTTCCCCTTTTCAGGGGTTCCTACGGAGGCAACCATGTCCAACTTGAACAGCAGGCCTAACCTGATAACCACTTTTCAGCTGCTACTTTTAAAAGGACCCTTTTATGCAAATACATTCTGCTTTGAGTTGAACTGGGACTGTGGGTTTTTATCATCAGCTATAGCTGTTAAGCAGTAGAGTTAACTGCCTTCAAAATTTCAAAGCTTCTTTAGTCATGAATCAAATGTTAAAATAGATTGCTCAAAGTTATAGAGTGAATTTGGGCATTTCTGAGCGCACATTCCTCTGGACTGAGTGATCTGAGTTGCCTTTTAACAGAATAAAAGTGTCCATGATGAATGGAGACCCTCCACTTCTCTGTGTACTGGATTCAATAGTCATCTGAATCTAAAGTCCTATTTGCATCATCATTAATCAAAAGAGTTACATGAATGTCACCAGGCCTTGCAAATTCTGGTGCACTAAATCATAGCGACACAGAGGTCAGAGGTCAGGCAATGCCGTGGTAGTCCTCAAGTTAGCTGGACCCTTCTCCAGGTCCCCAGGAGAAGGTTTCCAGCTGTCCCCTTGGCCTGGCTTGCTCCTGCTCAGCACCACTGAGAACACATTTCTTGGAACAGAATAGCCTCTCCCCCTTTTCCTATCTGCAGGCTGTCCTGCCATTACATCCTGGGAGGCCCTGCTACAAGCACTTTGACAGAAAGGAAAAACTGACAGAGAAAATGCACAACAGACATAAAATTTGCATCACAGATTGAAGCCAAGTTTGACACAGTTTTTACCCCTGTATGCTGTACTCTCCTGGAAGCTGGGCACTGTGGGCTGTCTGGAAGTCAGCCACTGGCAAGTGTTGATTAGCTTCTTAAAACACAGGGAAAGCCTGTTTCTTCCTGGTTATGAGCCCATTGCATTTTTCCCTTTTATGGACACTCTTCACTCAAGGTTTATGAGCTAGTTCCCTGTGCTGTAGGACCTCGGCCAACGTTACCAGCAGCCGTCCTCTGATCCTCCTCCACTAGTCCTCCTGTCTGCTGGTTAGGACCAAAGAGCTACACGTACCGGAGAAGGGTCCAGAGCCTGTTCCCCACTCCCTACTCCCATGCTTGTTCCAACTCCAGGTTCATTACACAATAGCAAGAATTATGCTTCTGGACATCTATGTGGGAGAAAAAAATCATACTCAATCTTAAGGTTATGGAGAAGAATCTTGTAGGAGGTATACTGGATTGAAAAGTGTTCCCCCCAAATTTATGTCTACCTGGAAGCTGTGACTGTGACCTTTTTTGGAAATAGGGTCTTTGCAGGTGTAAGTAAGTTAAGATGAGGTCATACTGGGATAGGGTAGACTCTAAATCCAATGTGACTAGTGTTCTTATAAGAAGAGGGAAACATGGACACACACAGACCCATGGAGAACACCATGGGGGCAGAGACTGGAGAGATGCATCTACAAGCCAGGGAACGCCATGGATTGCCAGTGACCATTGGAAGCTAGGAGAGAGGCCTGGAACAGACGATCTCTCAGGGCCTCTAGCAGGAACCAACCCAGCCAGCACCCGGATTTCTGGCTTCTGGCCTCCAGAACTGTGAGAGAAGAAACCACTGTTGTTTTAAGCCATCGAGTTTGAGATAGTTTGTTACAGCAGCCCTAGGAAATTAATACAGGGTGTTAGAACTGTGAATAATTGTTAATAGCCCTTACTAAGTTCTCTGTCCTATAAGGTGAACCCATAGAGATTAAACACTAGCTAGAGAGATTGTCAGTATCATTTAACGCATCTTACATTGATAGTGGTGGGGACTACACAATTATTTCCCATTTGTTAGTCCTTACTCGATGGCAGCTTCTCAGGATTTCCGTCTCCATCCGTTCCTATAAGATGCCGTGTCTTTATTTTCCTTCATGGCACACAGCGCAAGGTAATATGCATTTTTCTTCTGGGTGTGCTCCATATGGGGCTCCTCCTGCAGGCACACATGGCCATACACTCCGAGGAGCCAGATGGTTTTAGGGTCTGTATTAACTCTGTCCCTGCTTCTTTGATCTTTCTTGAATTCACTCTGAAAATCTATACAGCAGCCTTGCTGTAAACTTTATCTCCCTTTCTCTTCCCAAACCCAGTTTCCTTTTTTTTCTGTCTGCCCTGAACAGTGCTGACTAGGAGGGGACATGGGGTAAAGGGGCTGGGGTGGGGGGAAGCTGGTACAAATCACAGCCCCCAGACCCTGATTATTCTCTCATTGATAAAAATGCCGTTGGAGAGTTTTCACCAGTCTGCCTGAGGCCCTGAAAATTTTTCCATCAGGGCCTTAAACCAAGGCCTTTTGTTGTTCCAGAATCCTGACAGAATTTCAGCATACACGTATACTTAAGAAATGACTAAAAAGATACACGTGCTCGAGTGCAGACCAACCGAGGACGACGAGGCAGACGACCAGAGACTTTGACAAGAGCTTTCCAGAAAAGACCCTCCGCCGTATGGAATCCTGGTGGACCACAGTGGAGGGCAGCCCAGACTTTTGTCTGGGGCCACGAGCATCTCTGAGTCTCAGGACGATCAGGATAGGGTCTGGGGCTCCATTTTATGCTTGACCAGAGCTTCTCACTAGACCCCATGTCAAGTCAGGGTCTGCACAAGAAATATACGTCAAATCATAATAATTTGAGGGCGATTTGATGAGGGGACCACTGATGAAGTTGACAGGAAAGTGGCAGTGATAGGAACAGCGGGAGCTATTATACTGCTGAGGGCGAGTCTACGGAGAAGCCGCCTTGAGAAGAATTGTTACCTTAGCTCAAGGGACAGAGCCTGTCAGATGCAAGTCCTCAGGAAGGGAGCTGAGAGAACAAATGCCTTGACCCTTTCCCAACTAGAAGTCAGAGGACCGGGAGCCCACCGGGGAGGCCCCCGCAGGCTGGGCTCCCGAGGCTCACTGCGTCTGGAGGATGCAGACTGGATCTGTGGGGACCAGAGCTGAAGACGTCTGGTGTGACCCAGTGTGCCGTGCTTGTGACCAGCAGTGGCCGCTGGACTACCGTGATCATGGGCCTCCACATCGTGGCTCTGATGGGAGAAGAATACGGGTTTGTGTCTGCCTAATGCATTAGCATTAAACACCATCTTAGAAATGTTCTGATGACTGACGTGATCAAAAGAAGGGTTCTCAGATAAGAAGCTGAATGAATTCCTTACACTGGATTGCCCTGGAAGAAAAACACAGCAAGAGGATTTTTTTCCTTTTCGAAACCTCTTTTCTTTCCTTTTTTGTTATTGTGATAAAACATATGTGACATAAGAATTGCCATCTCAGCATTTATAAACATACAATTGTGGAATGAGTCATACTCGCTGCGCTGTGCAACTACTTCTATCTATTTCCAGACCTTTTTCATCATCGTAAACATAGACTCTGTCCCCACTGAGCAATAATTTCTCATTATTTCTTCCTCTGCATCTGGTGACTTCTCATCTACTTCTGTCTCTGTATTATTTCTTCTTTTTATTTTTTTCTTAATTGACCTGTGATAATTATATACATTTATGGAGTACAATATGACCTTGGGGTACCTTTACCCCAGTGATGGTATCAGGGTATTTACCATACCCATTGCCTCACGCACTTGTCACCTCCTTGTGTTGGGAACACTTGTCACCTCCTTGTGATCCGACATCCTCTGGACCAGCTACTTGCAGTTGTACAGTAATTGTTGCTGGCTGCAGCCTCCCTGTACTGCTACGGGACACTGGATCGTAGGCTTCCCATCCGTCTGTGATGTCGTACCCATGGGCCACCCTCTCCACCCCCCAGTCTCTATAACCACCATTCTGCTCTCTCTATCAGATCAACGCTCTCAGCTGGCACCCGTGGGTGAGCACACGTGGTATTTTCCCCTCTCTGCCCGCCTTATTTCACTCAGCATCCTTTTCTCCAAGCCCATCCACGTTGCTGCAGATGGCAGAATTTCATTGTTTTCAGGGCTGAGTAGTATTCCATGACATGTATATACCACATTTTCCTTATCCAGTCGTCTGCTGATGGACGTTTAGGTTGGTTCGCTGGCTTGGCTGTGGTGGACAGAGCTGGGGTGACTTGGCACTCTCCCGGGACTGTGCTGGGACGGGGCGAGCCTGCAGGCTGGGGCAGCTCCCTGAGGGCTCTGGTTTCAAGGTGGCGCTGCCAGTGAACTGTGGCCCACCCCTTGTGGCTCGGCCGCGGGGTCCTCCCTGCAGGCCTCTGTGAGGATGGGGCTGGGCGGCCTGCCTGGCGGGGCCTCCTGGACCTGCCCTCCTGCAGCTGCCCTGTGAGGGTTTAGCCGTATGTCAGCTGTTCCCTTCCGTTCTGTGGGAGGGACTGTCCCGGCCACCTCCAGTCCGCTGTCTGTCTGTCTGTCTGTCTGTCTGTCTTGCAAGGATGCCACGACCCACCCCGAAGCTCCAGAGCCCAGCACCCGCTGGAGGGCTTGACACTGACGGACTTCTCACTTCATAATGCAGAAGAGACGGTGAGTGCTCCTTTCATTATGGTTCATGTACATTTAAAACATGCAAAACAGGGGCCGGCCCAGTGGCGCACTGGATAGTGCACCGCTTGGGAGCGTGGAGGCGCTCCCGCCAAGGGTTCGGATCCCATGTGGAGACCAGTTCCCGCTCACTGGCTGAGCGCGGCGCAGGTGCAACACTGAGGGTTGCGGTCCCGTTGCCGTCACCGGTGCGGGCGTGACACCGAGGGTTGCGATCCTGTTACTGGTCAGTAAAAAAGACAAAAAAGGAAAAAAAAAAAACATGCAAAACATTGCTGGGGTATGACATATGCTCAAAAATGTGTCCGCATAGGCAAACGGCTCACTGGATTTTCTCACTGTGGACAGACTGACAGTCACCAGGCTGTGAGGGCCACCGCACCTCTGCACACACTCGGCTGGGAGAGGCGGGAATCAGAGCAGGCCCTCGGGTAAGATGATGGATTTCCTCGAGGAGAAAAATCCTCACCGAAAAATGCTTGCTTAGGGCTCTGGAAAGGAAAAACAAGACAGTTAAGTGGGGCGGAATGGACTGAAGATAATACAGGAAACGCTATGCCATATTTTATAGAAATAGTGGCGTATCAGTCATCTGCCCCCGACCTCCTTTACTGATCTGGAAGAAGCAAAAACCATTAAAAATGTCACAAATAAACGTAGTTAATTGTAAGGCACGACGTGCGGGAGAGCAGAAATGTTAACATTTGGGATGGTTTTACTGTAAAAAGATGATGTGTTTATAGAAACTTCATTGAAATCTTTCAGCTGACAATGGGCTTAATAAAAATGTCCAGCCCTATTTTTGCTACTTTATCACCTGAAATTCAGTAGAATGAGTCAGAAGAAAAGTAATCTAATATGTACTTCCACTCCTTTAAATTCACTGTCACAGTGGGCTGTGGACTTAATGATACTGACCAGCCTTTACAAGAACTGGTGTTTTGGGTCCATTAATAATATTTGGGGTGTGTAGTGACCACAAATGAAGTTCTGGTGGTGAGACCCAGAATAATGAGCCTTCGGGTCTTGGGGCTTATCCTACTTTCTCGTTATGTTCTCCATATAGGATTACATAATTGGCCAGCAAATGTATAATGGTTTGGATGTAATAATGGCCTCCTCTGACTTCCTAGCAGTCCCTCACTTTCTGAAAACCAGATTCATCCAAAAACTTAAAACCCAAATAAATATTCCTTCAAGTGATTACTGCATTCCAGTTGTCATCTGGCTTGTAATGACTGGTTTTCAGTGTTCGGTGATGGCCCGAGCATAAAATAAATCTTGTCCCGATCCTCCGTGTCAGCACAGGCATTAAAGACCATAAACCATGCTCCGCCCGGCCTGTCAGTGGCTGGGCCGCTCTGAGTCCCAGCTAATGTAAACCTGCCTCTCGGGCCCGGCAGTCACCAGACACATTTTATGGTTGCCTTTCCCTAAGCCAGATGAAAGTGATTATAAACTACAAGGGCTCTTTTGATATGACCTATTAATAGCCATGTTATTTTCTGGTGGGGGGTGGCAGGGAACATTGGCTCTGGATGGGTGAGATCTGGGCGCTGCCTCCTGACCCCCCAGGGGCCCCCTGAGGTCCTTCCCCTCCGCCGCCCCTGAGAAGCGCCTGCGTCCCCGGTGCAGTGTCCCACACTGCTGCTGGGCCACCTCCGTCTTCCTTCCACTGGGAGAGAATGCGCCCCAGGCCTGCCGTCCCCACCCGATCCTTGACGTGTCCTTTCGGCGTCCGCTTTGCGCTGCGGTGATGGCTAGCTGTTAACTCTCATACCTGGCTGTTTGTCTTGGCAGCTCCCCTGTTTTGCTAACTGGACAGAATCAGGCAAAGGCGGCCTCCCCTGCACACAAAGGGAGGGACGACATCTGTCATCCTGCTGCCAGCGGGAGGCCCTCCGAGGCCTCCAGGCAGGGCCAGAGGGCGAGTGTCCTTCATCTTTCTCTTTCTCCCTCCCTGAGCTCCGGGGAAAATGCTGAAGGAAGCATCTTACTCACACACTTTGAGGCAAGATGCACAAGGACAGGTGGCAGGGCTGAGTCAGCACTGCGTCCCTGCTGGAGCGAGGAACTGGGACCCCCGCCCCCTGCCATGCTGATTGTCCCTCACACCAGGTGGCACTGTGCACACCATCCCCAGTGTGCAAGTGTCTGCAGGGGACCAGTGCGGGGGACATGGCCGGGCCCTCCCAAGGGGGTCAGGAGCACGAGCCCAGGCAAACCTTTCTCACAGTGTCAGATCTCAAGGCTCATGGAAACGGTGACGATGACAAACGCCACCTGAGGACAAAGGGAAGGAGAAAAGGCTGGGGGAGGTGCAGCTTTAAGGGGGAATTTTCCCGGAATTTGGGATGAAATTGAGTATCAGATTGTAGAGTCTGAAAGAAAGAGTGCAGAGGACAAGTTCTAGTCAGACGTCAGACAGGGTTCTCCCACTGTTGGCCCCTGCCGAGGAAGCGGGAACAAGGGACCCACTTCACCCAACACTGGCCGCCTGAGTTCTGGGGCTCGTGGCCTGCGTCTGGCCCTAATCTTCGAGAGACACGTTCGCCACTTGCTCTCAGCTTGGCTTCTTCACCGACTTTTGCTGGAGGTTTGCGTATTTGTCCACATGTTCATTTAAAAATGCTCCAGGGTAAAGAGAGAGCCTTTGGGCAACTTGAAAAGAATGGAGCCCAGGTGGCATGCTAGGGACTCCACCTGCTGGGACCCCGCATCTCTGTTGTGTCTAGGTGGTGCTGCGGAGAGCTCAGCTGGACCTCGGCCTGAGCATGGAGGAATCGGGACTGACCTAGAGTGACAGTCGAGACAAGGCTGGGGTCAAAGGGAAGAGAAGAAGGAAAATGTCATATTGGCTCAGAGCACGTGCCTCTGAGGACGGGCTGGACAGACCCATGTTCGGCTCTCACATGACGAAATGGCTCGAGATGTCAACCCCATTAGCTGTCTCCATGGAAGAAAATGTCACCAAGGATCTTAAGAAATGGTAACTAGAAGACAAGGAAAGCATTGTTTTGGAAAGCTTGCCTTAAGAAGAGAAAATTAATTTTAAAACAGCCACAGAGATGTGATAATTAAGTAAATATGTGCCATCTCTCTGGCAGTGTGTTTGGGCTCCCCTTACCTGGGGCTGCCATCTACAGGGGCGCCGCTTCTTTTCTCCCGCATGGATGGTTCTGGAGGCTCTTCTCTCTGGCTCAGGGTCATTGGCCTTGCTCCTCCACCGCCTGCTTGCGGGCCTCAGGAAAGTTAGTTAACATGATTGATCCTCTGTGGATTCAGCTGTGAATGCAAAGAATATTAGTCACCTCTTGGAGTTCTTGTGACCCATAAGTGAGCTAATATCTAGATAAACTGTGTGACACTGAATTTCGTATGGTGCATCAGACTCTGACTTTTTATTTAGGAAAGTAGGGAAGTGTTGAACCAGAAAAACCGCTTTGTTCCTCTCTGCCTATTACATCAAAAACGCTTAAATTCTGGGCCGGCCCAGTGGCGCACTGGATAGTGCGCCGCTTAGGAGGCGCGGCAGCGCTGCCGCCCGAGGGTTCGGATCCCACATATAGACCGGCTCCCGCTCACTGGCTGAGCGAGGCGTGGGAGCAACACCGAGGTTTGCAATCCCGTTGCCGGTCCCTGGTCCGGTACGGGGGCAACACTGAGGGTTGCGATCCGTTGCCGGACACGGAAAAAACAGACAAAAGACAAAAAAAAAAAAAAAACGCTTAAATTCTGGAGGCAAATACTTCACATTTTCCCTTGTAGCATGTTTCAGTGTCTTACGCCATGGACAGCCAGAACGGGTTACCTAGGACATGAACCACACGGTGCCCTACTTTGGAAGTGAGTGTTTATTACCGCCTGAAGAGCACAGCCACCCGCGCCGTGGGCCCGAGGCTCTGGAGCAGAGGGAGAGCTGACATTCTGACGGGAGTGGACAAGGAGCATTCTGGAGCACGGGGCATGACTCCCAGGCTGCAGAAGGAGCCACGGTGGGAGAAGGGTGCCCAGACACAATGCCAGTGTGGGCATCACAGTGCCCGG
Organism: Galeopterus variegatus; assembly: GCF_000696425.1. Classification (NCBI taxonomy): domain Eukaryota; kingdom Metazoa; phylum Chordata; class Mammalia; order Dermoptera; family Cynocephalidae; genus Galeopterus; species Galeopterus variegatus. The sequence continues at coordinate 26,449 of NW_007736382.1, read as the reverse complement.
TCCCCAGCCCAGGACCATCACTGTGCTTTTCATGCGCCTGGGACTCAGCCCTGGCTCCACATCTCGACCACCCGAGATGCCCAGCCGAGGCTCTCTCTCACTGTCCCAGTGACTTCCTGGCATGGGAATTGTCAGTTTCCTGCTCTGGTCACTTTCGCTGGCCATGTTCTCCCTCTCTCACACACACAGGCACCCCCCTGCTATTATATAAAACATTGCTTTTGGCATCCTGCAGGTCCAGCAATAAATAAAGGGCAGTCCAACTTTGTAAACCATTAAATTGGAGCTATGGTGTGTCACAGAGAATGGCGCTGAAGAAGCAGAGCAGGCAGCCTGGGCAGCGCTGGGAGGCAGAGCCACCCTGCTGACTGCTGACACCTGCACGCAGAGCCCAGGGTTCTCGTGTTTAGGAGCAAGCGTGGCCATGCTTACCGCCCCTTCTTGGAGGGCACTGGGGAGTGCGGGAAACAAGATGTCTCATGACATGGACATCTGACAATAAGAAGCAGGTAGATTATGCACAGATATGAAAATAATAGAAGCTTCCTATCTAGGGCTACATTAAGTGTGCTGGTCATTCAACGTTAGCAATCTCCCTATGATACAGGTTCTAGTATCGTCCCATTTCACATCTGAGGACACTGAGGCACACAGACTAAGTGACTCGCCCAAGCTTGCTGCCTACCTGGGGGAGCTCCAGGATTCCAATCCAGTTCGAACTCTACACCAGGGGTGGACAAACGATGGCCTGTGGGTCAATACAGCCTCGTGCCTGTTGTATGGTCTGAGAGCTAAGAATGGTTTTTACATTTTTATATGTTTGACAAAATTAAAAGAAGACGGATATTTCATGACACAGAAAACGGTATGAAATTCAAGTTTCGTTGTCCACAAATACAGTTTTATCATTTGCATACAGCCCATGGCTGCTGACGCAGATACCAGAGCTGAGTAGCTGAGACAGACACCACATGGTCCACAAGCCTGAGATATTCATTAACTATCTGGCCCTTTTCAGAAAAAGTTTACCAAAGGCTGCCCTAGACCATTGGTTCTCAAACGTCAGCAAGCATCGGAGTCCCCTGGAGGGCTTGTAAGAACGCAGAGTGAGGCCCACCCCGAGTTTCTGATTCAGTGGGTCTGGGGCAGTGTCTGAGAATTTGCATCTCTAACAATTTTCCAGGTGATGCTGATGCTGCTGGTACAGGGGCCACGCTGAGAGTCGCTGCTCTAAACCAGCTTGCCAGACTGCCTGTTGCTCAGGGGTGCAGGGTGGAAGGAAAAAGAAGTCTAGCAGTCCTTGGTGTTGTCTGGCACACATCACCACATTTTGAGAAAGGGCCCCCATTGGTCTTCTCCAGGGTTAGTTGTGTGACTTGGGCAGCAAGCTTATCAGAGACATGACACCCTGTCTACAGAGTGAACACCTGCTCATGCTCAATGCCACCACACGTGGGCCATGCTCAAGGGGTGTGGGGCAGACACACTGCACCAAATGACACCTGATGGTGCAACCAGATCTGTGTAAATCCTGAGTGAGGGGATAGGCGGTTGCCGTCTGCAGCCGTGCTGCACTGGACAGGCGCTGGAGCAGCACCCTGCTGCAGAGCAACCCTACTGCGCATCTGCAGGGTCCCTTGCAGCACCTGCACCCGGCGCAAGCGTGCTGGCTTGTTGTGATTTGGAGGAGTCCTGCTAGCAGGACTGGGATTTCTGAAAGGTGGCCCAGTGTTGCTGTCTGGCATCCTTGGAAGTAACCTGAGATTAGCAGTTTACAGGGGCATCCTCTCCGGAGCAACACCTTTGGTGGGAGGGAGGGAGTGGCCGGGGAAGAGGGGTAAGCTGGGCTGCTGGGGATATCGCAGAGAGATGGCAGCCTTTCTGCAGTGACGGCCTCCGGGACAATCACCTGGCCACCACCGAGAGGATCTGCTGTGTGGCGGGGCCACTCGGCGGTTCTTCAGCAAGGAGATCTGAGTGGCCGGGGAGGGGATACATCAAGCATGTTTGTGTTCGGAAAGTTTAAAAGGAAAATCTGCCCCAGTCCTTCTGAGAGGTCAAGACGGAGAAGAGGCTTCCAATCCTATACCTTGAAGGAGGAAGGGGGGATTTCCGGAAAGTTCCTCTCTACGTGAGATGAAAGAATGTATCTTTAAGAGCTGTAACCTTGGAGCTCAACTAGCGCATACTTTTAGTGGCGAGCAATCTTAGGAAGGGGCTGTCCCGCCTTGAAGACCCCTTGTGTCCTGGGCGGCCTTCACCGCCCTTTGGTTTGCGCAGGACCAAGCCTCAACAGCACCACCATGTGGCAGTGGAGGCAATGGCAGGCGCGCGTTGGTGGGGTTTTCTCTTGAGCTGCCAGAACCAGTCGATCTTTGGGGTTCACGGACAATTCTGGGAAGGGAGTACTTCAGAGAGCGATGTTCAAATTCTATGTTTTGACTTATTATGTGAGAAAACAAAAGAGTTTTGTGGTTCCTATCCATTTACATGGCCATCATGTTTTTTTCTGTTTGTTGAAATGCCACAACCAAAGCAATGCCCCCCAAAGCATTTAATCTGCAGATCCCACACCCAGGCAGGTAACAAAGGTTTTACTTACCTATGGGGAAAAACGTTTATCAGGTAAACATCCTTAAAGTTAAGTTTATTAAATTTCTAGTGCTGTTTGTTATTCTGATAGTATGTCATTATATCTTTTCCTGCTTTTTTGGTATAAAATTTTTCTTCCTCTTATGAAATGTTAGTGATTTTAGATGATGATTTAAAAAAATGTTTTTAGTTGGCAAAACAAAGATTTGGCAACCTAATATGGACCTCTCAAATGTTTCTAAATTTTACTTATCCATGAAATCTATTGGCTCATATCGCCAATGTAAACCAAATAAAAATTTGTAAAGCACTGTATAGTTTACATATCGTTTCTGTCTCTAGTGTCTTTAAAGCATTTAGTTAAGAGTGGAAATTAATGGCAAATGTATAGCACGTTTATTCCTTTTTATGACTGCCCCACAAACCAGCTATGTTGGCTTCTCCTTTACCCTGAATAAAATCTGAGATAAGTCCTGTGATCTCTCTAATCACAGTATATATATATATATATATATATTTTTTTTTAAAAAAACAACCTCTTCTGGTCATTTCTAGTCACCAAAACAGTTTAATTTTAATAATTAAAAGGTCTACTTCTACACAAAAATACTAACTGTAAACCTCTGGGTAAAGGGAAAGAAAATGCCACAGAACTCTAAAAACCTTGTCCAAATGCATCCTCTCTTCTGTCTTCTTCAGTGTTGACTATTTTATGCCGCTGAGGTGGTGCTGGGTTGAGAGTTGCAAAGCCGGCCTCGGCCACCTTCCTTGTGGGTCCTGCTGAGGTGTCCCGATGCCCTGACCTGGGGTGTGGACAAGTTGGCTGCTTGCCGTTTTGTTTCTCCTCCCATTTCGTATCATCTGCTCCTTGTCGGAGTTCTGCGGTTGTATATGTGGTGTTCTTCGTTCCGGGTCATTTTTTTCCTCATCTGTCCGACGATGACATGTCATTTTACAAGGTCAAAGTGAATAAAGCCCCACCTAAGTCTTGCCTCTACAATTCGCAGCAGCGGAGAGCCACTGCCTTTACAACTGCAGTAGATCCCAGACGTTTTAGGCTAGTTCCTTCATTTTACAGATACCTGAAATGAAATCCATGAAAAAGAGACATGACAAGAGACAGAGAACCTCTTCTCAAATACCTCCGGGGAAGGAAGGCTTTATAACACACTCAGGTACAGATCCGGGCCGAGAGGGGCCTGAAGCTCGCGAAATCTGGGAGCCCTCTTTCAAAAATGAAGAAATACAAAATAAAGTATACAAATTTTATCATTTAGAAAGATGAAATAAATCACAATGAATTACAAATTTTCAAAACCTGCAAAATACCACAAACAGCATGAAATCCAGGGAAATATTATCTCTATTATTTAACTGTCCAACCCACATCTTTTAAGTCATTTTCTTATATTTTGGGCTTCATATTCTTTGATTGCCTTTCCTTGTGACCACAACTTTGTAATATTTCTGCAGAGAATATGGTGAGATAATTCAGTCTTTCCTCTAGCACAATTGATCAAAATCTATTTCCTATCAATAGTTTGGAAAATTTTCTTTCAGTTTTACAACTCATTGAAAATGGCATGTACACTTCAGCGTTGTCAAATTTTGGATCACATCTATCAACTTTCTTTCCTGTGTAAGCTGTAAGCTTTGGAAAACCTTCCCACAGACTGGCTCTGCCTTCACCCTTTTCAAACCTGGTTTCTCCTCCCCTCCCCGCATACTTCCAGTGCCAGGCGCCATGGAGTGTGTTTGGACTGTGACGTGACCTGTGGCCTGCACTTTGGGGTCACCACGCTGTGTGCGTCGGCAGCATGGGCTTTATGAACATTCCTGGAGGCCTGTAAATGTACCAGGAGGGCCACAAAGATTTAACTGTACCTGGAGGTGGTGGCGATCCATATAATTATAACCCAAACCTAGTGTATCCGTGTTCTCCACTCACTTGGATTTGGGGCCCTGAAGGCCTGTGGCCCAGTTGCACGGCGCATGCATGCACACACATGCACACACACACGCAGCCTCTCAGCTCTTCCCTCGGGGACAGGCAAATGCCTCCAAAGAAAAAGGGACCTTGGATTCTGGGCTCAATTTTCTCTTCCGGAACCTAGCCCCGTAATTCACAATGTTGTCAGCACCTGAGCCTCAAATTATTTCTACAAACAATTTTGGGTTGTAAAGTCTAGCACACAGTAAAAAAAAAAAAAACTAGACTTCTTAGTACATGTACAAATGTCAGCTGAAGCAACTAAAAATAGCAACAGACCCGCATAGACCCCAGAGAGTGGAGTTACAAGTTTTACTAGAAATAAAAAACAAAAGTTAATAAAAATAGAAAAATTAAATAGAAAATTTAATAGAAATGTAAACTTTCCTATAATCACTCTTACTATGTTCAAGGAGATAAAAGACAATATTAAGAATTTTGGCAGACATGGGAGGCTACAGTATATGCTACAAAAACCAAAGGCAAATTCCAAAACTCCAAAATTCAATAATCAAAATCAAGAGCTGGATGGATGGATTTAACAGCAGGTTAGTTCCAATTGAGGAGAGATTTAGTAAGCAGGATCTTAGGTCAGAAGGAAATAGAATAAATCATGGTGAGACAAAGAGTGGAAAAATACAGAAGAGTGGTAAGAGACGGAGGATATAGTCATAAGGTTTTACATCTGCGAAAGAGGAAGGAATATGCAAAAGAAATTCTGGAAGTGTAAGGATATAGGAAAAACAAATTTGTTTCCTTCTACCGTACTCTCACAACACAGGACAATTCTGTGCCCCAAGACGTGTGGAGGTTCCCCCCCCCCCCCACACACCAAGCAATTCTGCAGTGGACACCAGCCGGGTGTGTCCTCTAACTCAATTAAATTCTGACACTATCTACCTGGAGACAGCGTCAGATCCTACAGGTTGGGGGCTCAGTCCCACAAGTCTGCCTCCACTTCAGATGCCAGTCACAGTTACAGGTGGTGGCCTGTGCTTCTGACTGACCGTCTATATATTGGGGTTCCCACGACCCCCTCCATGGAGTGTGATGAATTTGTTAGGGCAGCTCACAGAACACAGGGAGACACTTACATTCATCCATTTATTGTAAAGGACATCCTTTATTACAAAGGACACAGATGAACAGCCAGATGGAGGAGATGCACAGAGTATGCACCTCCGTATGGGGAAGGGGTGTGGGGCGTCCTGCTGTCCCTTGCACGTCACCCTCCAGGAATGGGTTCAGCTATCCAGAAGCCCCCAGAACTCGGTCCTTTTGGGTTTTTATGGAAGCTTCATTATGTAGGCATGATTGACGATGTCATTGGTCATTGGTTTATCAACACAACATTCAGCCCCTCTCCCCTCCTTGGAGGTGGGAGAGGCGTATGGGGGCCGGGGGCGCGGGACTGAAAGTTCCAACCCTCTAATGGCAAGGTCGGCTCCCTGGCAACCAGCCCCCACCCTGCGGCTCTCTAGGGCCCCCAGCCCTCTCATTAGCATAGAAAAGACACCGCTCAGGAGATTCCAAGGGTTTTAGGAGCAGTATTATCAGGAAACTGGAAAAAGACCAAACATCTATTTTACAATATCGCAGAAAACAATGTGATTAAGAACTTTCTAAATAAATCAGAAATGTAAAAAAATTAAAACGTACATTAAATCACAAAATCTAAAAGAAAAAGTTTATTATTCATTAAGTGCCCGACACACCTCTGAAACGCCTTTCCGTACCTATTTTGGCTGTTCCCTCTCTGACCTCCTCTTCCTAACACAACAGTTTTGTAGCACCGTTTTCTAGTCTGAAAGATGATTCAGACTTTCTTCTACTATGGTTGATTAAAATTTTATTTTTATTATTGAAGGTTTAGAAACATTTTCACTTTCACTTTTCAACTCAATATTGTTCATATTATGTAAAGTTTAGGATTGTTGCCAAAATTTGGGAAAACGTTTACTTTATGCAAACCATAAGATCTCAGGGCATTTTGGGGTTTTTTTGCATGTGACTAAGCATAGGTAACCTTTAACCGATGGCAATGTATTAGCTGGTTTTCTCAGTGTCTTGTCACAGCAAACTTTCATGAGTTTTATGCTGTTTTCATTGATGTGACTCATTTGTCTCAAATCAAGAAAACATTTAAATCTTATCCCCAATGTGTTTATGAGATTCTTACATCTTCATTAATTATGTTTTCCAATAATCCAATGGCCTGTTCATAATTTTGACTTGGAATTTATCTGTCCCTTTTGATGAGTTACTTTCTGAATGAGCTGAACTTTTTCTGGATAAAATTCAGTTCTCCATATCAGAATAATTCCTATTAATTCCATTGATATGTTTTTCATTTTTGTTCATATTCTGTTGAATTTAAGGTGAATTTTTCTTTCCGTTCTTTAATAAATTTAAGCTTGACAAAAGAAGACACCCTTTATATACATCCAAATTAAGGATTCATTTATTTTCCTAAAATGTTTCATCCTTCTAAATTGCAGTAAAAACGTGTTCAAATTTTATCAAATATGCTACTCCTGTCAAAAAAAAAAAAAAAAAGAAAGCATAGTGAGCTTTGGGTTTGATGAGATATGGATGACACTGTGCACCTGTGACTGATGACTGGAGGAAGCCCCGCACGCGGGACCTCGCTTCTCCCACGCTGTGCAGGTTGGGTGCTGCACGACTTGTTCTTATCTTTGGCCCTGCATCTTCAAGTCTTAGTGCCGGGGGAGTCCACAAAGTGTGCGATAGGGACATTCCTAGAAACCACCCCTACACTAAGATAATTAGCAATAACCTAACAGTACAGAAGAGTGCCTGGAAATGACATAAATTTACACCATTTGATCCAAACTAGTTATATCCCCAGCTCAGCTGTCCTCTAACTAGATCCCAAGTGGCCCGACTCACCCTACCAAGCTAAAATGTGATGGACGGGAAATAAGAAAGGAAAAAGACATGAATCCATTGCTATTAAAGTGTCTCATTTTTGGAAATTTTATTACATATGAACATGAGAACACAGTGTTGGGGGCTGCTTAAGAAACAGGCTCCTGTGGACACTTTCCTGGGGGGTCCACCCAGGCCCTCGGAAGGGGCCCATGCAGTGAAGGGCCCTGAAACTTGAGCTTTATCTGTTTTATAGTAAGTCTACGTCTGACACCTATTCATTCATTCTTTTTGTTGTTGTTAACTTTTAAAAGTCCTACTGTGCACCAGGCCCTGCAGTGACAGTGCCAGCTCTTCCCCCTGCCCCCTTCGCTTGCTGTTCTGCTGCTGTAGGGAAGGGAGGTGGGCCCTTCCTGAGTTAGGGGCGCTGCCTAGCGTGGGCACTGTTCAAAACACTGGTGTGGGGAATGTAAATGACCCTACGGACATTACAAGTCAGATTACTTCCCTGCTTTTAGTAAAATTATAGGAAGACCTAACTAGCTTGTCAGCTGATGGATCATTAAAGATAATTTTGATTATTGATCATGATGTGATTTTTGGCATATAACTCAGAAGAAATTCAAACAATGGAGTGACTTAGCTTCCACAAATCCTTCACTTACCATCTTCTTGTTTATGTGAACAGGACTTTGTTGTATTTACATGTATGAAAACAAAATTAGCAAAAGGATTATTGCTGAGTTTTTTCTTATTCTGACAATAAGTTTTTGTCTAGGCATGCATAAATCCAATTAAAAATTACAAACACACACTGAAAATTTTTTGAAAAGTTTGAAATGGTCAAAGAGATTACTGGGTGTCCTTTGTAGCATACTGTTCCAAATTATCCCTGACTTCATCATCTTTGAGCTATTGTAGAACTCTGTATGTTGAAGAAGTTGCATAGTAATGCAGGTAATTCCTCACCAAAGAAATGCACAATTGTGTCCAGATGTGACACAATTAATTATTGTATCCGTGGATATCGACACGTTTTGCATCTATTTACATGTTCATTTCAACATTTCTAATTGTCTCTCGTCTCTGTCGAATTCTATTTTGAACTGGTTGTAATTAACATCTTACTGGTTCTCTCACTGGTTAATGATGTAAATAAAAATAAAATGATGTAAATAAAATAAAATAAAAATGTCACGGTGATTTCACCTTTTAAAAATTCTAATACACATACACACACACATATATATATGCATGTGTATAATACATACATATATCACAAAACAAACTTGACCTGTATGATTTCTAATTTTGGAACTTACTGAGATATTAATTTTACCTAACAAATGACCAGTTTGTTAGTGTTATGCTTTTTCATCATAATATGGCATTTCTAAGGTCCAGGACAAATAACATTATGTGCTCCTCCAAAATTTAATAATATCCTGATTAAACAATCTCAAGGGCTGTGTGGATGAACACAAGTTCCTCGAGGCACCTGAGCAGGTGTGTGTGGAAGTGGAGGTATATGAAGAGGTCCTAGTCCTTTAATTTGGCAGAGTTCTCTCTGCTCAGAACCGCCCAGGTGTTAGCACCTACCACTGCTTGGGGCTGATTGCAAACACAAGGGACAGTTTTGGCATCAATCAGTAGATCCATCCACTCTCTCCCTGAGTCACTGTCTAATGTTCCCCCCAAAGTCATGTCTGAAGAGATGGCTCTGACTTTCTATTTCCGAGGAATTTTTCTGAGCAAAAATAGTCCCAATCCTATTTGTCAAGCGCACTGTTTTGTTTTCTGCTCTCTGCTCTTCTCTTTTTACACCTCCAGTATCTTTTGAGTGAAACACAGTCCCTAACAGCTCACCCCTCTTGCTGCCAACCCTCAGAAAAAAGACAAACTTATCATTTATAGAAATCAGACTCAGAGGAGAGCTTGATTTTGTCTGGAGCCAATCAGTTGTATCTGCAAAATAACCAGACATTCCTCACATGTGCCAACTCCACAGCCACGCACAGGACCTAGAATTCACCCAGGCTGAGGAGCTGCGTGGAGATGAACCGCACACGGTGCTGCGGCCCTGGCAGCACGCTGCTACACTGCATGGGTGTCTCCTCTGATCTGGGTGACTGGACGATGGTTTTCTGGGAGTGGGTTTTGATGTGGAGTGGAGAGAGAGATCGATGACAGCTTGTGCTTGGCGGGAACAGTCATACCAGGGAACTGTGCCTGCAGGGGGTGAGGAGACACCAAACGGACCCATGAGAAGAGTGCAGAGGGGACCCTGGGCACGGCCACCAGGAAACTCCCTGGGACCCTGGGTAGATCCTAGATGCCTGGAGAGTCCCTATGCCTTCTCCCTGGACTGGGAGGGTCTACAGGCTACAGAATGATGTATTTGTCGGTGTGATTTATACTCCAGGCTCCTATCTCCCTACACGTGGCTTACTTCATCTCACAGGGCTACGGAGTCTCTGTTTGTGAGCTCCAGGCCCAGCCCCTGAACATGTTTTCCCCAACTCTGAATCTTTTCATCTGCTTCCCACCAAGTACTGGAGACTTCCAGGTGTTAACTGAAAGGGCTGTGTAGGCACCAGGTTCAGGTGGAGCATGCTGATGCTAATCTGGTTGGCTAAAGAACTAGCTGGCAGCTTCATTCTTAAGTCCCTCTTGCCAATGGAAAACAAGCCCACGGCCAAACACCGTTCAGTAACGGGGTGCTAATGAACTTCCAGCAGTCATACCACTTATGTCAGGCCTGTTAGTTGAAGCCAAAGTTTATTAGCTTTGATTTCTAGCCAGCTTTCATACACACGTGCGCAGGTGTGCACACACGCACACACACGCACACATGCACATGCACACGTGCATTTGGCAACATTTTTACTTCCTGCTCCCCACCTTTTCACAGACCATCTGGAGATATTTTACCTACTCCTAGAAAGGTCAAGATCCCATTATATGTCCCCAGTCTTCTGATAAAAGAGAAGCAGATTCTAATATTTAAAACAAAGCTACAATTTATGTGAAGTTTTTGAACAAGAGTCGCTACCCTATGTGCCTCCAGCTGCAGTCTGGGCATGCTCTGGGCAGGGATGTGCCGGTAAATGTTTAGCAACTGGCTCTCAGGAGTGAAAAGCCCTGGTCTGTAGCATTTGCCCATTTCTGTGGTGTAAATGCTCCCTCCATGGCTGATTTAAGAGAAGCACCTGATGGTCTCTCTTGAGAGCCGGTACAAGCCAGCTCCAGCACACCAGTGGCTCTGGGTGTGCCACACACCAATCTCTAAGTACAAACAAACTGAATGGAAGAGTAACAGAGTTCATAAAGCAAATTGGATCAGATTTGGGGGCGAGGTGGAGAGGATCTGAAAGTGATTTTCACTTTCAGATTTCCCAAAATTTATCTTTGGCAAAGTAAGAAGATGGTCTGGTAGCATCAGATACACACAGAATGACCAGTGTCTTGAGTCAGACAATATTTATCAAGTGTCTTCTCTACTTTAGTAAAAACTCAAACTGAAAGGGGTCAACCTGTGCCTCTGTGGTGACATAAATCTCTGAAAGTTGCTTACCTGTTTATGCTTGTGACCCAAGATTCTTCATACAACAGTAATGTGGTTCTGTGAAATTTTAGGGTTTGGAAATGTCCTCATGGACTATCTAAACTAGTGGCTTTCAGCTCTTTCAGACTGAGACACCCTTTCCCTCAACGTTATGGAGGTACCATGGTAGTACGTATTTATGTGTTCAACTTGGTCATTTTTGTATGTGTGTACCTTTGGCACCATCACCACCGTCATCTCCTTTTGAAAGTATTCTGTAACACTCCACGTAATAAATTCATAGATGATATAACCCACCTACACACGCATTTTAAAAATCAGTATAAGGATCAGTTATGGAATGCTCAGGTAGTTTTGTAACAGGAGATGTGGTGAAAATGTTGATGGGTGTATTTGTAGAGAGAATCATCAGGAATGCAAGTGTCAATGAGAAAAAATACCTCCAGGCTGCCGTTGGGGCTCTGCAACCTGTGAGATGACTTTCCAAACTGTGCTCAAGTCTTGTCAGACTTCCAACGACAGAAGTCCTCAGATTTGTGTGATAGCTGTATGTGAAGCCTGTGCAAGGATATTTTGTGCTTGTCTGTAGGATGGAGTTAGATTCTAGGCATATATGATGTTATCAACAGGCTTCTCACCTACATAGCTGTATGAGAGAATTTTCTAGAATCTTGCAGAATGTGAAATAATGATTTCGTGGAGGAGCACCACACATCTCAGGACATCTCCCCACCAATTATTATGACAACCCCAAACGTTCCTTCCCACTGTTCCTGGTGAGGCACTGATATAAGCTAATACACATTTTCAGGAACAGTTCTTGTGCTCTGCGTGTACTAGTGAAGTTGCTTTCAGTCATAAATGACATAAACCTCTGGCTCGGATTGGCTTGAGCAACCCAATAATTTATGATCTCTCGAAACAGCAGATCAGTGATGTAATCAGGGACCCAGATTCCCCCTCCTGGCCTCCACCCTCCGGTGGCTCAGGATGGCTGCTCAGTCCAGCACCTGCCAGACATGGATGCCACCCGAGGAGTAGGGACGGTCAAAGATGCTCCCTCTGCAGGCTCCTTTCATTTATCAGCCCCCCATGGGGGCAAAGGAGGTGGTCTTGATCCGTCACTTCTCTGAGTGTCTTAGTCTGTGGAACTGCTGTAACAAAATGTCATAAACTAGGCAGCTTATAAACAACGGAGATTTACTTCTCACAGTTGTGGAGGCTGGGAAGTTTGAGATCAGGAATTCAGCAGATTCACTGTCTGGTGGAACCCTGCTTACTTCGTAGATGGTGTCTTCTCTCTGTGTCCTCATAATGCAGGAAAGGCAAGACGTCTCTCTGGGGCCTCTCATAAGAGCATTGCTACGGGTTAAATGTGTCCCCCAAAGGTTCATGATCGGAAACTTAATCCCCACGGTTAACAGTGTTCAGAGGGTGGGAAATCCTATTACGGTAATTGAAAGGTGGGGCCTGGAAACGGCGATTAGATTGTGAGGACTACACCCTCCTGAATGGATTAATCCCTTGATGGTCTAATGGGTGGTCGTGGACGTGGTTCTGATGGCTTTGGTAGGAGAGCACGTGAGCAGGTTAGCTGTCTCTTGCTCATCCACTCACCGCATGAAACTCCGTGTCTCTGCAGAGTCACCACCAAGAACAGGGTCCTCACCAGAGGTGTTCCCTGGATTTTGGATTTCCCAGCCACTAAAACTGTAAGAAATAAATTTCATTTCCTTATAAATTACCCACTTTCAGGTATTCTGTTATAAGCAACAGAAATGGACTAATACAAGCACTAATCCCACTCATGAAGGCTCCGCCCTCATGACCTGGTCACCTCCCTGAGGCCTCGCCTCCACACACTGTCACACTAGGGATTAGGTTTCAAATACTAATTTTAGGGGACACAAACCTTCAGACTATAGTATTGGGGCAGGAGATGATGTCGCTGTGGGTAGAGCAGGTGCCGGATTAAAATGGGGATTCTGTAGGGAAGGAAAGGGGGGATTGGGGCTGTAAATTAGGCAATCGATGGTGCCTAGAGTGTTGAGACCGGTGAGGTGTTGACTGGTGGCTGGGTGGGGCTCGAGAGAAAACAGAGGTGGCTGAGTGTGGAGAGGCTTCCGTCCTGTGTCCTGCTCACCACGTTCCTGTGATGGCAGCAGGAGGGGCCAGCACGAAGGAAAGACCCAGGGCTCTGATGGCCTCAGTGTCACTCTCCATCTCCCTGGTGCTCAGGCTTGGCAACACCATGAAGGCGCTGGGGCCTCACGGGTGTGTCACAGAACTGGCCCGAAAACTGCATTTCCCAGTTGTCTTCCCCAGGCAATGAGCACTGGAGCGCGGGCAAGTCCTGCTGCGTTTAGGACCAGCTCTTACCCGTGACCGTCACGTGTGAAGCGCTTGATATTTTATGCACCAACTGGAAGGGCTCTGTGTCTATCTGGTCTGGCCACGTACCATGTGGGCTACTTGGGGTCCACAGCCTGACTGCCATACACATCTCGCCCCACGTCCACCACCCCCTCTCTATGCCGGGGACCTTATGACTCCTGCAGGGACGTGTGGGGGAAACTCTTACTTTAAGGACTGACTGCAGAAGCCCCCTCTTGGAAAGAACTGACTTTGCTTAGGAATATATCTAAATGGGCACATTTGTTTATGAAGACCAGGGCATGGCCTGCAAGGGCCGGGAAAGAACCAAGAGGTGGAGGAGCTGCAGGTTTTAGGGAAGGACAGAATGTTGGGGGTGGACAGCAGCAGCGGCAGCAGGAGAGAGCTGCGAGGAAACGTTTCCACGATGCAGGAGACCAGAGATCGCGGAGACCTCAGCCGACCAGACGCTCCATGGAGCGGGGCAGGGAGAGGGGTGCCTCGCTGTCCACCTTGAGTTGCCTGCCCTTGCGTGGCGGGCACCCCACCCGCATCTTCCTCAGGCTTGAGTAATGTCTCCTGTATGCCCACCAGCTCGTGAGAGTGGACTTTGGTGAAATCAAGGGAAGGTGCGTGGCTAGGTTCCGGGAGACATGGAGCAGAGAGGGGGAGCCGTTCCAGGAGGCTAGCTGTGACTGAGAGAGTACAGGACATTGGGAGAAGAGGTGACCATGGGAACGTCACCCCATGGAGCCTGCATAAATCTTGGGTAGGGCCCTGGACTTCCCACAGGATGTGGGACGGAGGCTTGGCCAACTCTGTTTGAGTCCTGGAGGACCCGGTGGCCCCAGCTGCCTCCTCGGTTACACAATCTCCACCCTTCACTCTTCTGGCCAAAAGTTGACACAAGGGGATAGAGAAATCCAAGATCTTGATGCACCAGAGTTTAGTGTCACTGTAGATGCAAAATAGTGTGTGACAGGCCAGAGGAAGCTGTGTTCACACTTAGCCATGAGTTCATTCCATTCCTGATGTTTATGGAGACTGTGCCAGCACCAGGGGTGCGAGGGCCCCTGGGTCCAGGTCTCCTCTGAGGTTTCTCATACTGGACCCACCACCCCACAACCCTCTCACTTCTCAGGCACTCCCCCCCCGGTTACAAACAGTCTGCTGTTCATCACCTTGTGACAGTGAGACTTGCGTGAAGTTGAAGACTGAAAGCTTGTCTGGAGGAAAGGACATCCAGCCTGAGACTCAAAGGATGAGATGGCGCTAGACAGACAAAGAAAAGACAGAGTGAACGCTGGATTGAGGAGTAATAACCATTCCAGAAGTCCCCCACCTCTGCTATGACGAGGTCAGAGCTGAGATGTCCCCTAAAGTAGGATAACCTGCAGAATCATGTGGAGGCCAGGTCTTTACACTTCTAGCTCTTTCCCTCACACACACACGCACGCACATCACTGTCCTTCCGCGTGAAACTCTGTGTGTGTGTGTGTGCGCGCGTGTGTGCGAGCATGTGCGCGTGAGGGCGTGAGGGTCCCCTCACTTCCTTGCTGTACAAAGGGTGAGGATATGGCAGGGAGGATGAACAGAGGTGCTCTTACATCACGCGCGTGGGAGGTGCAGTCTGAGCAGCAACCCCAGGTGGACGCAGCAATGCTTGGGAAGTCGCACCCTGAAGCTGCACCCGGTGTGTTCCAAACCTGGCTCTGCCTGGTTCAAGCTGTGCAAGCTGTCCGGCCTCTCTGTGGCTCATGCCTCCTCTTCCCAGTCGTGGGATGTGATGAGAGACCGCAGGTGAAGCCCTTGAGCGAGAACAGTGCTTGGCACACGCTAAGTGCTCACTGGCTTCAGTACCTGTCACTATGGTCCCCAAGAGAAGTACATCATAGCAATTCCTTTAACCTCCCTGCTCTCAGAGGAGTGCCTGGCATTCGGCATCTGCTTCTGGATCAAAGAGAAAAGTGTTCTTCCTTCCAGCACTTTCCCCACACTGGATGCAACACCTGAGGTAGTTTCTTGAAGACGAATCAAGGGTTTCCCAGGAAAACTCAAAATGCTCTGAAAAATTGTGGATTAATAAAGTCCCCAGGGTACTTTAAAATGCACATTTCTGAGCAAGCACTGAGTTAGGAGATGGAATTTGGGCTGGAGTCCTGGTTCTTCGTGGCCTCGGTTTTTCACCTATCAAACAAAATTATACCAATTTTCTCCACGCTGGCAATTTGTGAACGCGTGTGGGAACGTATAAACAAAAGTGCTGTGAGAGTGCCCCCTTCCACTGGCAAACGTGACGCCTGTGCTCATTTCTCACTCGGTGCCACCCTGTTGGGAAACCATCACTTCAAGATTTGTCAAGACCATGAAGGAGTAATGGCTGAAATAATTTCTTGGCGGTTGCCAAGCATTCAGGGGATGAAGGGTGGTTCTTAAACGTGATGCTCTACCGCTGTTGTCTGTGATGATGGACAGTCTTTTGCTGCCACAATTCAAACGCAAGACAGCTGGTCCTGGGTGTGCCACTAGAGGTCTGGTGCAAAGGGAAAATGCAAACCATTCCTTTTCACTGGTGTGACTTTCTTTCCCAGTGGCCCCAGGGCAACTCCCACTGGGGTAATTGAGGGAGCACTTAAGGAAAGCATTGCTAGGTCTAGTTTCTCCATAAAGTGTCCCTGGTGTAAAGTTAGCTGTATGTCTCTCAAACTAGCCACTTCGAATGGCTCTGTCATTAGGAAAGAATTTAGTGTCCTTACTTTAATATAAGCTAATGGTTTCTGGAGGATTTCTGAGCAGAAAGTAGTAACTTTAAGCAGCCTCCTGAGCAGTTTAAATGACAGACAAGCTCTGAAGCACCAGAGAGCAGGGTGTGGCCATCTCCAAGAGCAAAGTGCTGGGTGTCGAGCACAGCTGGTTGCATGTGTCTGAAGAACGCCAGCTCCAAACCTTGTGCATGTCCTTATCCTCTTATTTCTGCCATCTCCATGGATGGTTCTTCCATTCCTATCTTAGTGTAGAAAAAGCCCTTGTGCAGGTGTTTCTACGTGAGGAAACAGGTTGATTTTGAGGGATACAGGCATGGTAGAGGAAAACGCTTGACATTACATCAGAATGCTGTGCCCTGAAATGGGGCTGGAATACTCCAGTGGGGATTCTGAATGGCTGCTATTTAAAATGTTTTCTGATACTGAAATATTTTGAGTTCTATTCTAATGGCATAAGAACAAACCATCATCTGACATTTTAATACACATAACATAAAATTTACCACTTAACCGTTTTTAAGTGAGCCATCTTAAGTTCAGTGGCACTAAGTCCATCCACAGTGTTGTGCAGCCATCACCACCGTCCACCTCCAGAACTTTTCCTCTTCCCAAACTGAAGCTCTGCATGTGTCAACAGCCTTCATTGCCACCGGAAAGCAGGAGGCCACCGAGGATGAGCTCACAGCGACATGCTGGGATGTGCGTGCAATACTCTTTCTGGGTCATGTCTTAGTGGGAAGGTCAGTCATCACAGAAGGCTATCTGGGGGTCCAGGCAGAACGACGGGGAGCTCAGCCTAGTGCTCCATCCATCATGAGGGTCTGTGCTGTCTGAGTCTGCTTTGATTCTGCATTTCCTGCAGTAACAATGTGAAGCCGGGCCACCCAACATCCCCGTGCTGCTGGCAACTCCCTTCGATTTCCTCCAAGCCGACCCACTTATCAACCCCTCTTGGGCTTACAGGAAAACCCCAGCACAGCTCCCACGTATGGCTCACATGCTGACCCTTTAAAAACACTCTAAACATTTGGCTATGGCCAAATTGCCCCAAAGAAATCATCGTTGAGCAAAGGGAAAAGTGTTTGTCACTCCTAGCACTGGTGAGTTTTCTCCAAAGCAAACAGAAGTGCCCTTCCAAAAATAACCATTCTGCCCATGGGTCATACTGAGTTACATTTGGGCAGAGCCATAAAGAGCCAGGATTTAAGCCAGCAACAGAGCAGAGAGGGCATCTCATGGTGAGGTCTCTTGCTGTGCTGTCTGCAAGAGGCTTTCAGGAGAAGGGGCCTCCCAGAGAGGAATAAGGCAGTGAGAGATGCAGGAGAGCCTGCTGTGGCCGGCCCCGGGGGTTAGGAGGGTAGTCCCCCGCTGTGGCTCTGATGGCCAGCTGCAGAAGAGGACATACATCAAGGACAGGGTATATCTGGGGAGATAAAGACATTTAGAAATTAGTTTTTGAAATGTAACTCTAATGTTTCATGTCTGCGTGATCTGGAATTGCCTTGGGAGGCTTTCAGGGTTAGTGACTCCCACAGGGTGGTTAGCGGTGCTCTGTGTAGAAATTGTGGTTAGCGGTCAGAATGTGTCCTCATCAGCAGGACACACCAGGGGCTGCCACCCTCCCGTGTGGCCACCAGCACTGTGAAATGTCCCACTCTGAGGTTAGCGGTGCTCTGTGTAGAAATTGTGGTTAGCGGTCAGAATGTGTCCTCATCAGCAGGACCCACCAGGGGCTGCCACCCTCCCGTGTGGCCACCAGCACTGTGAAATGTCCCACTCTGAGGGGACGCTCATGTGGTTGCAAGAGGCTTTGGGAAGGACAGAGGAGAAAGGCACATGCAGTGGTGTCCATGGAAAGCCTGCTGTACGCCAGGCGCTTTGCTGTCTTGTTAAGTCTTCTGAGATGAAGTCGCTGTAAGGAGAGTGAGGCTCACGAGGATGCATGACATGTCCAAGGACGCGCGCTCATGAGCGTGCCCAGCGCCCATCGCCACAGTCTTCCCATCCCATGATAAAGTTCAGGCCTCCTGACTACTGCCAGCCAGAAGAAGGAAAACTGATGACAGGTTGTTTCAAGAAGAAAAAGACATTAAGAAAACTGCAGGAAAAGTATGATTTTTTTTTTAAGTTTAGCAAAATAATAGTTTGCCTTCATATAGTAATAAAATGGTGGATTTTATGTGTACATGTAAGAGAGTTTAGATAAATACTCATTTTATAAAACATTGCCCTATGAAGTCAGGTAATAATATTCCCATTTTACAGATGAAAACACTGAGGTCCAAAGAGATAAAGTTACTTCCTTACAGATTCATAAGTGAAGAAAGAGGAAGGAGTAACAGTAGAACCATATAAGTTCTTTCTGTAACAACCTACAGTCTTTGAGTAGATCAGTGTAATTAATGTATTTTAAATTTAGATTGATCAGAAAATGGCCATCAGTGGTTAAATTGCAGTTTTGTTTGTTTATCTGAAAACCTTCTAAAACAGACTTTTTAAAAAAACAAAAAAAAAATTATTAACTGATAAATTTAGATTTCAAAGTGCCAAACTCTTCCCAGAGTAAAGTCTGTGCGAGTCTTGGATCTTCTGAATACTTTTTTACAGTGTTGACTGTATAATACATAACACTGACTTCAGCTGTTGACCATCAAAGAGGGGACAAACGGTAAAGAAAAGTTGGAAGAGTTAGGCGAGAGTGTAGAAAACTGTCATTTTAATGGGAAAAGAAAACTACTAGGTTTATGCCATCCAATAAATACGGCGTTCCTTTTAGTCATTTTCTCCTGTCCAAACTGTGCCAAGTCCTCTCTCTAAGAGGAGACAGGAGTCCTCCCAGCAGAGTGCAGCGTGAGGCCTTGGGGGGTTTAGCCACAGGCTGTGGACAAGGTCAACATATTGTACCTGTTGCTGGACTGAGAACCCTAATTCCTGGTTCTCAGTCAGGGGGGAAGAAAACAGTTTTTTGCTGTCCATATGTTTGTACTGATAGTATAAATAAGTGAAATCCTAACCGAGTAGGAAATTGCTAACAGTGTTTTTGTGGCCGCCATGCCCGTGAAGAGCCTGACCGTTCAGTCCCCGAGCATTACTAAGATGCTCTTACCCGTTGTGATTTGCCCTCATTTAGACAAGATAAGAAATAGGGAAATAGTTATGCTAAGAGCAGCCTTAGAAGAGCAAACCTAAAAGATTACCTAAACCTAAAAACTCACTCTGGTAAATGGATCTGTAATATCACCAATAAAATTTGATTCTGCAGAAATTAACTTTGAAAATGCTTACCCAGAACTCCTAAGTCCCCCCTTTTCACCATTTTAAGGAGAAGACAAAGACAGGAGTGCATTCTGCATAGGGTCATTTTCTAACATTTCAGTGATTTATCCTCTTTCTTGCTTTTTCTGTTTTCCTGGTCTTTTGGCTTACAGTTATATGTGACCTTGGAGCTCGCTCCGAGAAAGAATTCTCACAAATTTAGGGAACTCTGGGTTTGAGGAGAACTTTGAACAAAACCCAGCTCTGCAATGTCTTGAAATCCAGAGTAGTTCAGCTCACGGCCATCTCAGCTCATTCTTCACGATTTCTGTGGGTTTTCCCCAAAGCCGTCCACATTGCACACCTGAAATAAACCGGTTGATCAGAAAGCCTATGGTTCTCCCATCCTGCGAGAGGCGAAAGTTTGCCTCTGTCCAGGGTCGTTTACCAAGCGGAGGCCTGAGTTCTGGGTGAAGGTCCTCGACTCGCGAGCGTGTGCTGACGCTCTGCTTCTCTGTGTCTGCGTTGACATTCTCGAGTTACACAAAATGTACAAAGCCGGTGGAAACAGGGCGTGATTACATGTCCATGGGGACTTTGTGATATTGTAAATCAGCCACTCTGGCACCGATATCTTGGCCTTTAGGCTTTCAGAACATAATTCAGTCTCAGCCCTAGGTTCATTCTCGCTTCTTCTTCCCAGAAGAGCACGAAGAATGTCCTGAGAGTTTTTGGATTACAGCTTATTAAAATTCTTAAATCATCTCATAAAGGGAAATATAACCTGAGTAAAACAAGTAATTTTTTAAATGACCATCAGAACAAAGCCTGGTGTTTTATACCAGACAGACAGTTGTGAATTGTGCAAAAAGCCGTGGAGAACCATCTCAGACTGCCATCAAATTTAAGTCACACACCCATTGCCATATAATAATAAGTGCATTATGCTTAAGGAACATGTCTGTGCACTCACCATGTAATACAATACTAAGAAACTTGAGGCCAGTTTTCAACAGCTGAAGGAGAAGTTTCAACAATTTTCCTGTGAATTAGAATCATTCTGAATTAGCAGCTTGTTTAGACAGCCAATTTGGACAATTCAGACCCCAAAGTGGGTCTTAGGTCTGATTTATTTGTTTTGGCTGTCGAGATAATTCCAAGTCACCAGATAATCGTTCACGGAGAAAATGGGGAAATGCCCTTCTCGTGTGCATGTCTCCTTTCAGAAGCACAAGCATTTGTGTGAGTTGGTAGAAATTTGCCTTTCCTGTGATTGAAGGAATGACTTCAGAAGGTCTTACATTTTTACTCTATTCTTGAAGTCCAGACAGCAGTGGAACCTCATGAGCCCTGGAAAGCCCCTGATGGCAATTGTGGGACATGTTTTAATTGACAAAAGAGCCCCTTGGCTAAGTTCTCATCTTTGCAGAACTTGTCAGAAGTGTTCAGTTTCAAGCCAAAAAGCTGCCAGAATGAAGGCCAATCATTAATGACAGAAAGATTAGGGGAGCAGAGATCAGCTGGCTGCTCAAGCACACATAATGAGATGAGATGCCGGGAAGTCAACCGAGGGCAGTTGACCCGCGGCCAACACTTAATAGCATCAAATGCTTAGCGCCTCACGCTGGCATCTCCAGCACGCATAGCAACGACTTGTCTGCATCTTATGAAACTGCAAACATGATACTCCAAGTGTGTTCCCAACTCTGCTCCTTTTCCTTTGCTGAGCATCTACGCTGTTTCCAGTGCAGGGGAAGGCGGAGGAGTAAAAAAGCAAATGACTACCCAAGCTATTGACCAAGTAAACCCTATAGAGGGTATCCTGTATACCGCAGTGGCCAGCGTGCGTGCGCGCGCACGCACACACACACACACACGCGCGCGCGCAAAGCAAATGACTACCCAAGCTATTGACCAAGTAAACCCTATAGAGGGTATCCTGTATACCGCGGTGGCCAGCGTGCGTGCGCGCGCACGCACACACACACACACGCGCGCGCACACACACACACACACACACACACAGCAGACCTTGTGTAGTCCATTGTGGAGTTTCTCCAGGCTGTGGATTAGCTCCAAGAAAAGTCCTTGTATTTCTGAGTTGTCCATGGGGCTAGACATAAGCTATTTTAGTCCAGCTGATGGAAGGTTTAACAAAAAGGCGGACTTGAGACATCTATGAATGGATCTGAAGGTAATTCTACCCATGGCTTGGCCATTGTGGTTGTTGCCTTGTTCCTGACTATTGAGGATGGCTGCATGTACCTCTATGTCACATGAGGGTAGGCAGGATAACACCTTCCCCTCCCTTCCCTAGGTCACCCTGGCCACCTCAGGCCAGTCAGGAAAGTTAGCTGGATGAAGGACTAACTCCAGTCTGTCAGTCTCGGGGTTTACTATTTGTCCTGATTACCTAGAAAAGACGTTGGAATTTGGCTAAAGAAACTTTTCGAGCATTTGAATATTCCCTTTAACTGTACAGTCTTCATCCCCATCAATACAAACATGACAGGAAAGTGATTGATATGTGGGCACTTGCATCTTTCCTCCACTCCACCACATGAGGAGGATTCTGTCCTAACCGACTCCACTTCTGAGCTTCACCAGGCAGAGATAAGTCATGAGAGAGCTGTGAAGGTGGAGAATCCAGAAGAGTTGATTGATTTCCAGAAAGTCACAGGAGAAGAGAAGGGACAGGCAGGCAGGAGGCAGCAAGGTCAGCTTAGACTGACATGGTGGAAGGTTTGGGAGAGAAGTAGGAGAGAAGTTTAGGGGAGTTGGCATGAAAAGGGGACATTAAGAGAAGGAGGCCAGTGTGGAGGGATAGTTTCCTGAATCCTTCATGTGCTTTAGTTTTAATTAATAAAACCCCTTTTGCATTTCTAAGACACCAATAAAACATATTCTAATTGCTTTTCCAATTAAAATTGTGGATGACAGACAGTGTTTCTTTGTATTTAAACCTTGCAGAGAGCAGGTGGCAAAGTGTCTGGGCTTATGTGTGTAACACACGTAACTGAAGCCACATCCCAAGGGTGCTGAACATTAGTGTTAAAAACGGCAACCAAGTCAAAGACGCACCTGTGCAGATGTTTGCATCATGCTGAACTCAGCTTCTCGAGTGTGATGTGCTGGTTGCGCAGATATCCAAGCATGCCAGCTCTGTGCCCACTAAATCACACGAGTCAAGGCTCGGGTGATGGCTGGGATGATTAAACTGGACACGTAAATATTAGCATGTTCACTTGTCACGATTTCGAGCAGGTACATTCCTTGGAATAAAATGCTTGTATTTAAACCTTGCAGAGAGCAGGTGGCAAAGTGTCTGGGCTTATGTGTGTAACACACGTAATTGAAGCCACATCCCAAGGGTGCTGAACATTAGTGTTAAAAAGGGCAACCAAGTCAAAGACGCACCTGTGCAGATGTTTGCATCATGCTGAACTCAGCTTCTTGAGTGTGATGTGCTGGTTGCGCAGATATCCAAGCATGCCAGCTCTGTGCCCACTAAATCACACGAGTCAAGGCTCGGGTGACGGCTGGGATGATTAAACTGGACACGTAAATATTAGCATGATCACTTGTCACGATTTCGAGCAGGTACATTCCTTGGAATAAAATGCTTGTTTTAAACTTTGTGTGTAACTAAAGCAGGGTAAGAACTTTAAAGCTAAAAAATAAAATATTCTATTTTTAACAAAGCTACTATTTTCAAAAACAAAAGAGGGCCAAATAATCACCACATAGTGAAATAGTCAGTGCTTGGTAATTTTCCATCTGTGCATAGCAATTTTCATGAGCAATTTGAAAAAATCCTGTCCTAAGCAGAAAACAGGTTTGGCCATGAAAGTAAACTCCCTTTCAGGCTCGTGATAGAATGTGACTTCCAGATTTATAAACTCACAGGCCACTCACGTCACATTAGTTGTTGAAGTGGAGCAAGGTTTGGCTTTAAAAGATGTTTACAGTATTTTTTAGGTTCTGCAATTAGCAAGTGTCCAGTGAAATTCACCATGTGCACCCCAGAACGCCGCCTCCTGGCAGTCCTCTGCCTGCGGTGGTCCTGCCAAGTGCCGCCTGCGTCACACCCCGTGTTGCCGCCTTGCTTATGACAGAGGCTTAAACTGTATCACAATGATGTGGTGATACTTAATCACGAGATGTTGAAAGACCTTTATCTAAAGTGTCCCACATACCAGTGCTAAGTGAAATCATCCTTTTTAAAAGTTTAGCAGATTAAAGTTTTACATATGCCGTGGGCAGGAAGCCGGCAGTTTCTGGGAACATAAGAAAGGTGCAGATCTGAATTTCCTCCAGGTTTTCATGAAGCATGTGAATTCACTCTGCTCAAATTATTACATTTAAGCCTTGTCTAAGACCCTGGTGTTGGAAGTCATGGCAATTCCTGTGGCTGTCCTCGTTTACTATATCCTAGTGACTCTCAGCCCTGCATACAGATGGGACTACCCACCACTGTCACCACATGCCCCTGGGCTCAGTTCACTCAGACCCCAGGCATTTGGAGGGCCATATAGCTTTGGCTACCAGGTGTGGCCATCTACTGGGAATGGAGGTAGGTGGCTGGAAGTTGGAATGAAGAGTCACCTGAGGTCCTCATAAATACTCATGTGCATAATCAATCAGTGGACCCGAGGGCCCGCTGCTTAGTACAATTTCCCCTGTTCTTTCTACAGCCCCTTCCAGACTGCTGAATCACGCTCTCAGGGACAGCTTCTTTTCATTTCAAGCCTGCTCTTTGTGTTTCTTTTTTTTTTTCCTTTTTGTCATTTTTCGTGTCCGGCAACGGATCGCAACCCTCAGTGTCGCGCCCGTACTGGACCGGGACCGGCAACTCAGCCAGTGAGTGGCCGGTCTGTACGTGGGATCCGAACCCTCGGCGGGAGCACCGCCGCGCTTCCAAGTGGTGCACTGTAGCAGTGTGCCACCGGGCCTGAGCGGGAACCGGTCTGTATGTGGGATCCGAACCCTTGGCAGGAGCGCCACCGCGCTTCCAAGCGGTGCACTGTAGCAGTGCGCCAC
This sequence comes from Galeopterus variegatus, assembly GCF_000696425.1. Taxonomy (NCBI): domain Eukaryota; kingdom Metazoa; phylum Chordata; class Mammalia; order Dermoptera; family Cynocephalidae; genus Galeopterus; species Galeopterus variegatus. The sequence continues at coordinate 1,980 of NW_007736382.1, read as the reverse complement.
CGGGTCGGCCCTCTTTGTGTTTCTTTTAACCAGATTCAGTACAAAAATGTTTAGGAGAGTAGAGGA